>NW_010242979.1:0-1718 GCF_000690775.1 Eurypyga helias | reverse complement strand
TGAAGTAAACTGGATTCATCACAGATTCCCTTCCTGGATACTATTAACCTGCCCCACTTTTTATTATAATCTATCAAGAAACATGTCTCTCTGGTGCTGACTTAAAATAGGATTCTCTGATTTTGTGTTGTGAACTGCTGGAAAAGTAAGTGAATATTGAGCTGCATCTACCCCAAGTCAAAAAAGGTCTTGATTGATCTGAAAAGGAACCTCATATCTGTCCTGAGGAATCTTTTTGGATGTGCTTAAAGAAGGGAAGGTATGATTTTGTTGGTGCTGGATTTCTTTGTAGAGTTTTGTTGTTGCTTTGGGAAGAAAAAGAAAGGGGAAAAAAAAAAAAAAAAGGTTGGCCTCCAGATTGTGGATATTCCACAAGATATTCCACTTTTCTGCTTTTTGTGCAATTTTTTTTTTCACCACGCCATTCTGAAGAATACAACCACTAATGACAGCAGTGCATTTTTAATTTCTTTTCTGATATGCATCGATTAAAAGGGAGACAGATTAGTTCCCAGCAATCCATTTGGATGCTTTCATTGAACAGTTAATTTTAATCCATATTTCTCAAACCTCTTCAAGGGTTGTGTAAAGTCCATGGGGGTTTTATGCTTTTTTGTATTCCTTTTTGTTATAGGCTTTTTGGAATTCAGAATTTAATTAAATTGTTGATTCACAAAACAAAATAAATACTAGCTCATGTGAGAGGAATATAAAACTTCTCAGATCCTTTTGTCAGAGTTTTAGTATGGTCTTCCATATAAATTTATCAGTTACTTAATTGCATTTGGTTACCCATTACTGTATTATTTTACACATTACACATCTTATGTGTTTAGTGATCACTCCTAGAAAACTTACTTTTGTCAGTTGTGTAAGTGAAAGCTCTTGGGTACTGTCTTTGAGTAAATACCCTTCTCAGATGACTCCATGAGCCAATCTTTGCACTACCAATAAATCTTCCAATGTGATGAGAACTGCTAGGCATTAACTCAGAGTTTTCAAAAATTGTTATTTCAATATATAATTAGAGTCCCAGTTTGGGGAATGCTTAGGACTCAAGGCAGATATCAATGTCCAGTTCTCTATCTTCCCGCCTTTGACACATCTTAGCCTAATGGAAATCTACATTACCTGGGTCTCTAAGATTGTTACATGACCCTGAAACCACACTGGGGTTTTTTTTGTTTGGTTTTAGAGGGTTTTCGTTGGTTGGTTGTTTTTTTTAATTAACTCAGACCATATGACTTCAAGGGCAAAATGGAGACATTGTTCCTTCATATTCACTTGACTAAAAGATTGGTCTTTCCAAATTTGTTGATAACTTTTGTGTTCTACAGCAGTTTTTTCATAATCTCTAGTCCAATTTAAAGAAAAGAAAATTACTCGTTACTTACATCTTTAATACTGTATGCATTTTTAAAATTTTGTGATCTTATCTAAGAACTGCAAGATAAGAAATACTATCCTAGAAAACTGAAGATTCAGAAAGTCCTCCAAATTAGATTATCCTGGAAATGGGTGAAACTAGGGTGTATAAAAAGACTATGTCATCTTCTGCTAAGTCATGACTCCTCTGCCAAGCTATGTCTTGCTGGGTCAAATATGCATGAGAAGATGTTAGATGAGAGAATAGCACGTTGGTGACATATATTATGTCACTCTCAGTCACACAGTATTAAATAGTGGGTTACACAAAGAATCATATGTTTTTAACTGCT
>NW_010242978.1:0-68230 GCF_000690775.1 Eurypyga helias | reverse complement strand
CCTCCAACCCCCCCCACCCCACCCCATTAATATAGGCAATCACAGCAAATGAATCACAAGTCTTTACATAAATAATATGTATCATTCCTGGTCTTGAATAGTTAAAAATAGATGGGCATGTTTTGTATTCCACAAGCCTGAAGCAGGTAGATGATGACTGAATGCAACTGGGAATTCATCTCACCTAGTTCAAGCAAGATGTATTATTCATGTGTAGTCAATGAGAACGATGAGTAGTCAAGCTTGAGAGTCCATTAAAAAAACAAACTCAGATCCGTGCAAGCTAAATTGGTTGGAGCTACTTTGTGTTTTTCCAGACTGTGGCTACACTGAGTGGCTCCGACTGAAGTCAGAACTCCTGATCCTTCTGAGGAGCCTTAGGGACTGGAAGGCTGGTGACAGTGGGAGACAGAGTCCTTGCACATAACAAAAACTGTAAAGAGAGTAAGGCATGACTGCCCATGGTTGCCTGAAGCCATTAAATTTAAATGAAGTGTAAATAAAGTTAAACCTAAAGGATTAAAGAAGGTCAAGAACTGTCAATTTAATATTGGCAACAGAGCAGACGTGTTTAGGCGGTGTCAGGTTTTGAAGCTATCTATGGGGATCAGGAGTCACAGAAAATCCAAACCAGTGGCATTGACTGGTTTTCTTCTCTCTGGCTTTCAACTGGTATTCATTTTGCAGAAGTCTGAGCCTTCCTGGCATCTCTGACAAATGTCCACTGGCACAGAGATGCAAACACTGACTTCTGGGTAGCACACTCTTCCAGGCCCTGGTGTGGGAGGCAGTGGCTGCTTGTGTCCTGGAAGGGGCTGCAGGTGGTCAGTGAGATGCCGAGTCAGGCCTGATGTCTCCCTGGAATGACCAGCGCTAACAGAGCCTGAGATTCCCCTTGCCTGCCTTCAGCTGCCTGAATGTCAGACACCCAGGGCTCAGCTGGGACACACCTGAGCAGGTTTGGGGTGCCTCTATGTACTGCTGTCAGCACCCACTCACATGTGGTACCTATGTAAATGCTGTGGCCTGTGAGTTGTGCCGCCCAGGGTGAGGTTCAGCTGCCTACACAAAGGTGTGTGATGCCACCTGAGATGCTGTAACATGTCCTGACTGGCATCTGGCAGCTGCTTCAGTAGACCACAGGCACCCTGTAGGCCCTGTTCCATATCTGGTGGCCTAGCAGAGATGTCTCAGATGCCCTAGAATGCCTGAAATTGATGCCTCAGTGTAGGTAGCTGATCCCTTCTCTTCTATCCAAGCTAGTTATTCTGGGATCCTTCCTCTGTGCTCTGCAGCAACTTCCAGGACATGCTTTATCCGATCTGAAGACAGGAGGGGATGAGTGGCATCTGTGAGGTGAGTGTCATGTACAGAAACTACACTGACCCATAAAGGGTCACCTTCTCTAGATGAATAGCGGTTATCACCCAGTTCACTCTTGGAATACCTAAGGGGACATATTTGCTAGGAATTGCAGAGAAGCACATCAAGCCTTGAAAAACAGCCAAAGATGACATGTCAGGAAATTTTTAAGCTTTTCTATATCCATGATATACCAAAGGTCAGAGCTGGATCTCTCTGCGGGTTAATTCCTGTCTTAACTTTGTGCGGAGGGAGTTTATTTTGAGAACAGGTCTGGCAGATGGATGCATATTGTCATCAGTCTGCTTTAATGCTTAAATTCAGATTAGCAGAGGAAAAAAAATCCCCCTCTGGTTTGTACAAAGGCCTGAAATATGTTCATAATATGACGGCTTTCTATATGTTCTTCTGTCAGCAGTTAATAGTTTTTCCTCTGCTCCTTTCCTCAGAAAACTACAAATCCTAAATAAATGCCTGGACCTGGAGTCACCCTGCATCACATCAGCTGGCCATATAGGAAACATAATTGGATTCACTTTACACTCCCTTGAGGAGGTACGAAATTCAGAATATAATTAAACTGAATTAATCTCTTTGGTATTAACAGCACCAGATTTAGTTTTAGCTGAAATAGGGTGTTATGTCTCATCAGACAGATTTTAGGCTGTCTCAAATCAACCACCTGTTGTGTTGAGTAAATGATAGACTCTGAAATCCCCAGTAGGCTGGATGCAGTGCTTAGCACACACTCTGATTAGGACACCCCTTGGGGATGAGGGACGTGCCTTTCACAGGGGTCCTGTGATAGCTGCAGAGTGAACACCAACACCACAGGTGCCACCACCTGCCAGCTCATCACTGCAGACCTCTGACAATTCTAGTCACAAACCCAACCCAGCATCTCACCTGTCCCCCAAGTTTGCTTTATACAGGCAGTTGGGCAAAGAAATGGGGTTAACACAACCACACTGTTGGCCACAAATAGCAAGGGGGGGCTTCATTTTCCAGAAGCAGGAACTCAAGGTGCCCTCACCACAGTGCCTTTCTATGCTATATCTATACATTGTCAAACTGGACGGAGTCCCACAGCAGGCTTGGAGGGAAATGGAGCACAAGGTGTGGGAGAAGACGATGAAGGAAATGGGTTTGTGTAGCCTGGAAAAAAGCAGGCTGAGTGGAGAACTGGTTGCAGTCTTCTACCTTCTGAAAGGGAAAGATGGTGATGCATGGTCAAGAGATAACAGGCCCAGGTTGTAGCAAGAGAAAACTCTGCTTGGGTATAAGAAGAAAAATGTTTACAATGGCTTAGCACTGGAATAGCTTACACAGAGGAGTTGTGTCACCTCCATCCCTGAAGACTTGCATGCCTCACTTGGACAAGGCCCCAGCAGCCTGCCATAACTTTGAAGTTGGCCTTGCTTTAAGCAGGTGGCTGCACTTCACCTCAGGATGTTCCTTCCAAAATTAATCTTTCTGTAACTTTATGATTTATTTATGCACACCCACACATACACTCAGTGAAAAGGTTACATACATTCTAAATTATTTCACTGTTTGATGATTTAATGCATAGTGATGTCTTAAATACCCACTTGCCTGTATAACTGCCTGTATCCTTCTCATGTGTTTGCCATTCCCAGAGCTGTAACAGTTTGCAAATGCTCTTTGATCTTTCTGATAAGTTGCAAAAATATACATGACCCTCTGCAGAGCTGACTCGATTCAGCTGAATGATAGGTTTCTTGTTTGTCTCTGCATATCTGCATCAGCAGAATCCATCACTGCTCCATAGCAATCAGCCTAGTTGAGCTGTGGCAGCAGGCAGCCTCCCTGTTACTCATCCTATATTTACTTTGTGATCAGCATGCACAGACGTAAAGCATGAACATGCAGCTGAAATGGGCTTTATCAGGTGTTTTGTGGGTGACTGGTTGGGAATGTGCATCATTAGACCTGGCATTCACTTCCAGCCATGCCTTTTGGTGACCACGATGCTCAAATGGTGAAATACTTACAGAAGACTTATACTGTGACCTTGCTTGTTAGCTGAGATGATAGATTTTGGCATCTCCCTGGCTGTGAATAGTTACTTGTAAAATATCTATTTACTTTGTGTTTTGAGAGTTAGAGAGAGGAGGATAGGATGACAATTTCACACCTACTTTGTATGCTAATAATGAAATTTCAAAAGATTATCTGCTAGCAGATACTAACAATTAAAAATCTGAAGTAAGATATTATGAAGAAATAATATGAAAGAAATGATTCAAGGAGAATGCCTGTGGCCACTTCTGAGGCAACTGCATGGATCCAGGTAAAATGCTTGCCTAATAGGAACAACCCTCAGCTCAAATGTCTGTTCACCCACCTGGGAATGTGAACCAAAATACTCTCAGGAGTTATACAGTGATTTTTCAAAAGATTTTTTTCTCAGTAAATTTGTTAAGAATAAATTTTCAAAGTGAAGCATATTAAAACTCCTAAAAAGAAAGGAGTAGCCATAGCTCACTTTTTTGCAAAATTAATAAATACAAGAAGTACAGTTTTATTTTCTTTGCTTTCCTACAAACTACGGCTACGGTATTCCAGTACTTAAAAGAGTCTATAAAGAGGATGGAGGCTCTCCCTGCACAAGGAATCACATGGAGTAGGGGCAACAGGTACAAGTTGCACAGGGGGAGGTTTCACCTCGATATAAGAAAGAATTTTTTACAGTGAGAACAATCATTTACTGGGACAACCTCTCCAGGGACATGGTAGAGTTCCCATCACTGAAGGTTTACAATATGGTATTGGACAGGGTGCTAGATAATCTCATCTAGGCTCTCTTTCCAATTAAAAGGTTGGATCAGATCATCTTTCAAGGTCCATTTCAGCCTGGCCTGTTCTATGATTTTACAACTCTACTAACTCAGAAGAAAGTAAGTCAGCAGCAGTGTTTACCTACTGAGGCTAAGGGTACTAAAATACACTCTTCATTTGAAGTAAAGTCTAATAAACAAGGCATAATCTGACTTTCTTCTAGTGAGCAATATTCTATTGATCAAACACAAGATATTTGATCATCTCTGCTCGCTGAATTTAGGAAAATAAAAAGATGAAGATAAGATGGGCAACTGTTGAGATGGAAATTGGTAACAGCAGGATACTTGAGTGTAGAACCTCAGTTTGATATAGGTGATGTATTTTCATTGGAATAAAAGCTGCTTAAATACATGTATTTTTATTCTCAGAAAGAAAGAACAGTCAATACAGAAAATTAATTCCAGCAAGATAATTTACCTCCAGGGAATAAAGGAACTACTGAATTTCTAGTGAAGAGAGATAATTAATTTTTCAAGAACTTTTCCTGGATATAAATAATGTTTTGCAGGTTACTGGTATTCTGATCACTAGCCCTCAACTTTAGACTTGCCTTCAAATGCCGAATAACATCTCCAGTGTTTGTCTTTCTGATCCTTTCGAGGTTCCTCTGATCCTTTGGAGGTTCAACTATTGGCTCTTGCTTAACATGACTAAAACCAACCTCTGTCCCATTCCTCCTAAGTTGTCCTCCACAATGCCTTTTCTCAGTTATTATATGAACAGCAGATAATTCTGCTACCTGCTAAATTCTCCAAACCATATCTCACCTGAGGCTCTCACTCCCAGTTTTATTTCAGCATTGTGGGTTCTTGTTGCAGAACACAGCCTGAATCTGGCTGCTGCCGCCCATGTACATCGCTAATTCTGCTCTCCGTTCTCAGCATCTGCAATATGCTCTGCTCACTCTTGCACCCCCAGCCTTGCTCTGTCTGTAGGCACACAGAAACGCTGTTGCAAAAATAATTTCACCTCATGTTTTGACATCGTTGCCCAACCATTTTTATCTGCCAGGGTGCAGACGACTGAGGTGGGGCTGAGGCATTGGGTGCGGCCAGGCTTAGGCAGGATGTGGGCAAGGGTCAGAACCAAATCACAGCTCCTGCGCAGGGGGCCATGCCCCAGTTTCTGCAGTTATTTCTCAGACACAGAGAACAGCATTTTTGTCCACAAGTTCAAGGTCTCATCTGGCCTACCTCACTTCTTTATCATCTCTCACTGAGAATTAAAAAGCTGATTTCCATACCTGAGCTTCTATAATACAGTTGTTGTTGTTATTATTATTATATTTTCAAACAATACTTTTTCCTTTTACCTACACAGTTCTCCAGACCTGGGATGCTCTCTCTGTAACAAGACACACTGTGTTGTCCTAGAAATTCCTCCTTAATTCTCTATTGTGTCCTGAACTATACAGATATGCTTAATGCATTTTAGACTACCAGTGTGCTAGCATCACTGTCTGATACGCCGACCGATATTGACTTATTTTATCTTAGCATTCTCCAGGCCGTCTACATTTCTATATTATCACTTGTCCCACATTACAAAGTCCTTGGGTTAGATCTGAGCTCTTTCCTATCTTTGTTTGTATAGCATTTATCACAGTAGACTCCTCTTCCGTGATCAGTGTTCTTAAACACATGGGCTATATAAATAATAATGCTTTATTGCAAATGCTAGCAAGGCAGCTCTTTGATTGAAACGCAGACATGAAGTACAGGCAAGTCATTCTCAGGGATCCCCTCCGATTGTCAGCTGTCCTATTTCAAACAGGTAGTGCTCAGGTGGGGGTTGTACACTTGTGATTCTTCAAAGCAACATGACTGTGGAGATATATACACCTCTTAGTCCTACTTCTATTCCAGTTTGATGATCATGGAGCAGTAGCTGAAAACACTGATATCACCTGGGAAGCCCAGCTGAGACTGGGTCAAGTGTCAGATATATACACTGACTGAAATCCTGATGTCTGCAAGTCAAAAAATTTGTTCTTGAGTGCAGCAAAGCCAAGGTTTCACACAGAGAAATTCAAGCCAGCAATGTCATAAGAAGTTGCAGAATAGAAGGGATGAATTAGGTAAAGGTGTGACTGAAAGGAGCATTACATCATCTGCCCTTTTGGAACCTAATTGGAAAACTAAATTTCCAAATACCTTGTGCCCAGGAGTGCCCAGGAGCCATTTGGAGGCTAGAGATTGGAATTGGGGCAATGGAGGAAAACATGTTAAAAAAAAATATATATGTTTTAAGGTATTTAAAGTGTTTAAACGTTGAGTGAAACAAAAGTCTTGCTTTCCAAATGCTCAGGACCTTGGATGCCTAACTTTCATGGACATCTTGGAGAGTTTGGAACGTAGGCACTTTTGAAAATCTTGTTGTATGCCTACTTAAAAACTTAGCCCTTGTTAGACATCGGTCACTGAAAATCTCTATTGCAACACTTCGAAGAAGTTCTCTCTAAATTGTTTTAAAACCTGAAACAGAGGGAGCAAAACTACAGAGAGGATGACTTTCAGGATTATTTTGCCAAGCCATTCAGAAGTCAATTTCACTGGTCACAAAAAGATGTATCTGAGAACTGCCAAAGGGTGAGTCTGGCACCTGCACTAACCAGGACTGCATGTTTATTGGGCATGGAAGATTAGCCTGGAAAAAACATACTGGTGTTCCTGCACTTGGATGGGACACAGGTCCATTCCTGGCTGTGTTAACCCACTGTATTAATTTGACAATAATTCTGTCTTGGTGATAATGCACTCACTTCGCTTTACTGTTTCTTGTGGCATAAAATGTAGATGCACGCTGCAGCAGAGCAGTGCTGTAATGAGAGATCTTTGCTGTTAAAGGTAATTTCACATCTCCTGTGTAAGGGAATTACTGTCTTGGGGCTTTCTGCTCATTTTATACTCCTTAAATCTAGTATTTATTACAGTATCTAGTTTAAAATAAGACACTAAAAGGTTACATGTTTGATTAAGGAGGTGATGCAGATTTTAGGGGAAAATCAGATTTGAAGATCTAGAGGATGCATTAACATTTAAGGTCTTCAGATACTCTGTTACTGGCTATATGGAAATCACTCATGAAAATGTCAGCAAAACACATCATCTCACTCTGTTATTCATTACTTGATAGGCATTCAGTCCTGAATAAGGGCTAGCTAGAGACTGAAAAAAGCCTGAAATCAGTGCTTCCCATTTCAGATTAAGGCCCTGTAGACAAATCTTCAAGACAAAGCAAGTGGTAAAACTCTTGCCAAAATTTAAAGTGAAAGTGTCCTGGCTCCCAGCTAACTGGTCTCTTTGCCAGTGGTTGCATGGAGCTCTCATGCCTGCCCAGTCCCTGGGCGAGAAGCAGAGCCTGCAGGCTCCTGGCCATGGGATGGGATAGAGGCAGCCAGGGCTGCTGGGGCTAGGAGGGACAGCCTGAGCAATGGCTGCTGCCAGACACGGACCATGGACGGGTGCCCAGGAGGGTGAAGGATTTTCATAATGCTTCCTCTGGAAATCACTCAAGAGCTTTTAACAATGAGTTAACTTGCTTGGTTGTTAGTATTAAAAGGTCCTTGTTGTTTTCACTATTAAAATAGCTGTTTCTTGATCCTGAATGTCAAATACATGTTGCAGGCTTCTTCTTCCAGTCGTGAAAGGAGGCAAAGTCCATGGAGAATGATATTTATACCCTGACAGATATAGCTTTCTCTACATTAAAGGCAGCAACTACTAGTGATGCATTTCCCCTGCCTGAGCTTTTTGAGGTGAGCCGACAGGCACTGGTTTAACTGGCTACTGTGCCAACACTCTCATTTTCCTTCTCCAGCAGCCTCAGACTCCAGGCAGAGCTGCCATCCTCCATGTACACAGATACAAACATAAACCCAGCATGAGTACCAAGAAATCATTACTGTATTTCTGACTGCATCAACTCCTTGCTGCCACTGTGCCTGGGGAAGAAAATAGGGCAGAAAATCTGACCAGAACAGGAAAGCTAAAGGTATCTCTGTGTTTGCCAGTGCTCTAATTTATCACTGTTCCCTTCGAGGCAGTGAATACACTGATAAACCATTCACAGCTGGGATATGGATGCACCTGGTATGAGAGGCTTCCGTCTGCTCAGGCAAATCCCAGCTATGCTTTTATTCTGCCCACCCACCCTTCTCTACAAGACATATACATCTAAGCTGTAAAAACTTGGGAGGGCTTGGGCCTGAAGAATTGACCTGATAGAGACCTCAGCTGAAATTGGACTATGTCCAATGACAGCTGGATATTCTTTTTATTTATACCTCTTTTTATCTTGTCTGTTGCTTGTTTTTTGCTCAGCTGAATTATTTCCACTTTCCATCCTCTGGAGAAACATCCATTGATGGCAGTGACATCTTGCTTAAAGGAAGGTGGTGCTGAGCAGAAATTACAGCTGCTGTGGGGAACTGAGTGTTACTGTGCCCAGCTGCTGATTGCATCCAACTAGTTATTTCGTTGCAGGTTTCTGTTTTTAGGCCAGTAGGAATCTGTCATTATCAGAGAAGCTGAGAGAGCTGTGTTTGTTCAAGCCTATAAGAAAAGAAAAAGGGGTGCAGGAAGGTCTTATTGCTGTCTTCAGCCATTGAATGGGAGGTTATAGGTTGAACTGGAATCTGCTTAGAGGTGAGTGGTGGTGGGATGAGAGTCAAGGAGTACAAGCTGCAGCAAGGGAAACGCTGATTTGGTAGGAACAATCATTTTGTACCACGAAAGTTTCCAGACACTGGTTACCCAGATAGTTTGCAGGGATCTCCACCCACAGAGGCTGTCAAAACTGGACAAGCTCTTCAGCAACCTGATCTAAGTTTGCCCACTATGAGCACAAGGTTGAACTACACAGCCTTCAGCATCCCTCCCAACACAAATGATCCTGCGGATCTCTTCTTTCAATTGTCCATGTGTTTAATCAGGCAGTGATGATCAGCCCTGTATTTCAAGATCCAAAAGAGAAGACGACAAGAACTGCTTCCAATAAAGCTGTGCAGGCATATACACCTTGGGTGAGTGTCCAAGAAAGCACTGAAGGAATTTTTATATAGGCAAATTTTTTGGCTTGGCAGGTATAGCTGCTCAAGACATATTCTCTGTGACATATTTGTCACAGTCACCTCTGCCTTTTGAGAGCCTTTTGCAATCAGCTGCTGCTGGGAGCCATGAGAGCCTCACCAGGGGATACAACACTGCCGGGGAAAAAATCTGTGCTTTTTCCAGTTCTGAGGTCTGAAGTTACTGCGCACGCACTGAACCACTTCATGCCTCCTTGAGCATATCTCAGGGAGAATATACCATAACTTGAGATTAAAACTTTCACTGGAGGCTAAACTAGACCAAGGAACCATGCACTGGGCTTTGGGCATGGAAAGTGAACAAGTGTTATTGCAGCTCCAAATGAATGTGTGACAAGCATGCGTCTCGTGAGTCCAAGGACAATTTGTACCTTCTTACATTCTTCTGAGATGTTTGGTGTCTGTGCCAAAATTCTGTGGAAAGATTATTTTAAAAAAAAAAAATCTTCTCTATTTGATACTTTTATTTTATAACTTTGTAAGAATTTTAGAGCCCTGGAATTTTAAGGCAGACTTTTTAGGTTAATTTCGTTTAACATTTTGGATAATATCCATCCCACTGTCATGCTGCTAAAGGCTGGAGGTTTTAGACATGGCAGGTTAAGTTTCTTGAAAAGTTACTTTTGCTCTCACAGAGTTAAACGGATGACTGGCTAGAAAATACCATACAGGATAATTGGCTTCATCCTGTTCTCTAAAATAGATTTAAATCTTTTATTAGAAGGGTACTAGATAAAGTGAAATAAAGCAGAGTACTGGACATTTTCATACTTAATTCTAATATTCATCTCAACAATTGCCATTTACTTCTCTCCATTTGTATGCCTTTTTTTTCTTTTTCTTTTTTTTTTTTTGACAAAATGTCCAAAGATCAAACTGTAGGTACCTTGCTGTGATCTGACATCCCAAAGAAGTCCCCAGTCAATTGACTGCTAGGACAACTTAACTAGAAACTACAATTTTTCATCTCTTTGGGCTAAGAATAAAAATAAACTCACTTTTTGAGAAATGCATTTAATCAAGGAAAGGGGTGCAGAGTTAAGGAAGAGATATGGGGAGGAGATCCCAGAAAGCAGTGCAGAGAGGGGGCAAATCTGAAACCGTGGAGTTGAGAGTGGGAGTGGAGTGTCTGCCGTGGGGTGCGGAATGTTACACTGCAGCTCCATTTGTGTGCATGGTGGACATTGTTAAACCTGTATATCTAGGTTGGACTTACCCAGTTCTGCAGCTGAGAAAAGTACAAAGCATACTTTCAGTGGGACATGATGCTCAACATCAACATATGTACATGTAGTAATGTGGAATTTCATGGGAACAGAATTTTCTTATGACCAAAAACATGAGCTAACACGACACCATAGAGTGCCAGTGTGAACTATATTGTACTTTAAAGGGTTAACTCTGGAGTCAAAAACTTACACAAATAGAATCACTATTACACAAAAGAGGTTACAATTATTTTAATTAGGTTTTATTTTCTTCAGAGAGTGGGAAAAAAATATCAGATGAGGTGACAGTATCCACTAGACTCTGACTGCAGTCTCCCCTCTTCTCAGGTCTTGGGAAAAAAACCCAAACAACAAAACCAAAGCAGAGAATTCAGGCAGCAAGTCTTACTCATCAACCAAAGTCTTTTGTCTGTAACATGCTTTCCAGGTTATAGATTTTATTTTCCTCTGTCATCTTTGAAAATGTAGGGGAAAACAGGTGACATACAATGTACCTTAGGAACTTGGGAAGTTAATGAATTCAGAGAACTTAATGATTTTATGTGTTTGAGTATTTTTAATTTTATGTCAAATGGTGCTAGGTTCTCCAGGCATAATTAGGGAATTTTTGGCTTCAGGATTTTGCATTTTACTTTTAATAGATTGTGAAAAGTATTCGTGAGACAGCACAGTAACCTTGCATTTTAGTAATGGGCTTAAGGTGAGCCTGAGCAAGAAAGATGGAAGATGTACGTAACATAAGCTGCAGAGCTCCTGCGGTCTAAGCTTCTAAAGGTTTATCAGTGGCAGAAATAACTTTGCAAACCCAGGAGGGGTGTCTGCAAATGGATACATCAATACTGCATACCAGATAATGCACCGGGTAACTTGAAAGTCACATACTGCTTTCTGAAATTCTGTGCATTCACAAGCTACACCTCATTAATATTTATATTGGAGTCTGATAAGACCTGCAAATACTTAGAGTTAATTAGGAAATATTTTAATTAAGGAAATGTGTTTTTAAGTGCTATTTTGAGTTCACCTGGCATAGACTGGACAAAGGTTGATGTTTCTAATTATTCAGGCTGAATAAGCACATTGATTCACAATTTCAGGAGAATAGTGCTGTATAGACCTAGCTGATTGCTCATGGATACCACAGTAGATGAATGTCACTCAGAAATGACATCTGAAATCTTTTTCATGCTTCGAATTTGCATTTAATCATTGTATCAATGTCCTAATATCAACTATGCCTGGGGAACAAGTAGCTGATACTGTCTTTTGTATGGCATGAGATAGCCAAGGAAGGTCCATACTGTAGCTGCAAGGTAAAGTCTACCCAAAGTGCTGTTTCCTAGAACCGCCTCAAATCCAGCAGTGCTGTTAAAAGCAACAGGCCACTGACAGCCCTGACTGTCACAGCTATCAAGGTAATGGCCATTACCCACATTTCCTCTTTGTGGCATTATTTCCTCATAATGCCTGAACTGCTGGCATTGCCCTTTCTGTGCTAACAAATAAGAGCACCTATATGAAATGGGCTTGTGGGAGGTGGCTGAAAATGGGAACAGCTTTGGCCTTAGATACTGGAGAAATCTGAAAGGAAGAAAACCCATGTGAATGGTCTCTTATGTCTAATTCAAACCACAGGACATGGGTTTTCCCTTCAACTCTACACACTTCCCCAGCAATACCCAGGACTATAAGTCAGATCCATACATATTCAAAAGTAGTGGATTCCTATTTCATTTTCCAATCCCTGGTTAAAGTAATGGAGATCAGGGCATAAATACCTTCCACTGATCTTTCATGGATCTGCTCAGATGTATTGAACATGTGTTAGAAAGCACACTAGAAAAGAATGTCCTTATTTCTTCCATTAATTCCCTTGGTAACAATGTACCCAAAATTACATTTACTGGGTTCTATTAGAAACGTATCCATTTTCTTCATTTTTAGTCACAACAGAAAGCCCATAAAGAATGGTAATATCTGCGATTTTCCAAAGAGGCTAAAGCAGAAGCAATTAGGGACCTTGTAAGATGCCTACTAACTGCAAATCAGCATTTTATTGTTGCATTCTATCCTACAGCTCCTATCCAAAGTGTCTTAGAACATCCACTCAGCTGAGTAAATTGAGCATAAGAATAACAATCTCAGAGACTTCTGTGGAGTATGAACTCTCCTGTCGAGAAATAAAGGTTACATGCATGCCATGAAATACAATACTTCCGTAGGAGTAGCTCTTTCAGTGAAGTCCACCTCACAGGATTAGAAGTGGTGAAGATTGCTGTTGATTCTTTTTTAAGGTAAAGGCAGCATAAAAGGGTATTTAAATTGGCATTAAGGAATAAGCAATTGGGATCTAATACCAATAATATTATAATTTAACAGAGGAGATTAACATGTCCCTAAAATGGTAGGTGAAGTTACAAATGTTTGCTTGGAGGACTTCCCAAATACTGTGTTTTTAGAAGTCAAATTAAAGAGAGTAGTATCCAAAACTGTAGTTAGAATAATCTAGAATATACACAAGAGAGTACCAGTGTTAGTGGGCATTGTGTTATTAACATGAGGATGGCCCCATTAACATTGTCAGCTGGACAACGGTCATCAGATAGAAGGTGTGGCAGGAGTGGTGTGTTGGAAACACCGTGTGATGTCAGTGAGAGGTACAAATTTCCTTGATTTCCATGAGGCTGTGATCAGCCCCCTGATCTACGGTGTCCCAGACTGTGAAGGAAATAAACAACCACAGACAGGACACTAAAACTATTCCTGACAGTCAGGGTCATCCTGTTCAGTACTCCGGGAGAGTAGATTTTGCATTGCTTTTCCATTACCCAGTCCTGAAACATGGTTTCATGGAGGTATGGAATCCCATGTAAAAGGTATGAGCACATTGCCTGACCAGTTTTTCTCAGGAAACCCAGCACACAGCAAAACAAGTGCAGACAAAGAAATTCTTATCAGACTGCTCCACATCCCAGCCCAGGCACCACAGCCTCATCTCCCTGTTACAGAGGTAAGTAGGGAGGTTGCCCACTCTTTCTCCAGAGAAAGATGGGGGGAAAACATGTTTTTTCCATTCAAAAAAAGAAGCAGGGACTCCCATTCTTACTGAGCAGCAAGGTGGTAGGTTTTATTAGGAAGTCCTTTCTCAGCTGCACAGCACGTTGCCCAACCCTGTGACGTGCTTGTGCTGCAGCTGAGGTTACAAATCAAATCCCGTCATAAGCTTTGACACAATGCTGCATATGTAGTAAGAAGCAGATAGCCATAAATGATTATCTAAGCTCATACGTCCCACTGGCAAGCTACCTTTGGGAAAGGGTGTTCTAGTAAAGACCTATATTAGAGAACTATAAAGAACCTATACAGTTACTTCTCATTTCATAAATCACTGCAATAAAATTTAGAGATTAACAAATGTGCCATATGTGTGTGCACACTAAGAAACATTTAGTTTTCTGTCTTCTGCACCTTCACATTTTCCGGGTCTGAAACCAGTTGAGATAGCCATCATTTCACCATTTGGTTGTGCTAAATCATTAGCATGTAGAGAAAACAAACAGTGCTCTCTCTTGGAGACTTGACTTTCGCCTTTGATATTTTGTTGCTTTTCCTTCATCTGGAACAAGTTACTTGGGTGTAGATGGGTGCTTTTTTGAGCATGCAAGAATATATTAGCAAGATTGAGGATTCTTACTGGGAAGTGAGTGTATTTTCCTTACACGTTGGTAATGATAATAATGTGAAATGAACTGGTGACACAGAGAAAGAACTCATAAATTGTATACATTAATCCCTTTAAATGCTGAGGCTATGTTTTAGAGGTCATGACAATATATTCACCTTCACTGTGGCATAAGACTGTTCATTAACCACCCTATTACACAAACTGCAGCAGCAGTAAATTCTATTAATGCCCACTCTCTTTATTTATTTATGTGACTTAAACTTTCATTCCCCCACCTGAGACCCATAGGTGCCTCAGAACTACTGTGCACATATTCAGCAGTCCTATTTAGAGCTTGCATGTTTAATGCATGGAATTGCCCATGTCCTGTCTCTTCTGTTTTATTAACAAGACATAAAGTGAGAGTAGTCAGAGTCCCTGCCTTGGAAAGGTGAGATCTGGGGTCCAGCCCTGGCTAAGATAAATATTTAGTATGCAAGAGTCACATTTAATATTCATGTCTTAATTATTTAACCTTTAATGGAGAGAGGTCCTGTAAACCAGGTCTCCCATGTGAGTTTTCCAGCAGCCAGGCTTCAGGATCTGCATGTTCCTTCTCTCTGACCCATACAACAGCTAACCATTTCCACAGCAGCAGATTAGCATCAGTGGGGTAAGTTTTGGACTAGCTCATCCTGAATGCCTAACCACTTAGATTGGAGCTGTAATGAAAAACCAAACAGCGCCAGGGAGTCAGTCTTCCAAGGACCATGGGCAGTTTGGATGTAGCACCCCTGTCACTGGAAAGGTTGGAGAGTGTAGCTGTAACCTCAGGAGCTGTGCTATGCCAGGTTTTGGACAATTTTATTCATTGTAAAGTTGCAGCCACTGCACCTTGGGCTCACTTATGGATGAGGTTCTGATCCTGCTCGTTATCTTCTAGACATCCTGCTCTACCCCTCACATCTTGGGTTAACGCTGTGACATCTTCTTGTCTTTCAGCTGCATTTTTTCAAAAGGGCTTGCGTAATGTGCAGACTCCTGTTGGGCTGCACAGCCACAACTCTCCATAGCTGGGCTGTGAGCCCTGGGGAGCCACATCACTCTCCACAACTTTTTTGTTTCAGCCAGCTTTTTCATTCATTCTTTAGCTGCTAAGACAAATCCTACTTGTAGGATACCAGATATACCTGCGGTTTGGCTGTAAAATTTGGACACATAGGGCAGATCTGAGGGCTCTCTGAGGGACTGAAAAAGACAGTACCAGGCACTGCAGCACTGAGCCATGCCACCTGTGCTCTGGTAGACCAAGCGTAAGGGATTGCTGTATCAACATAGGGGTAATGGGTATAAATTGAAATCAGGGAGGTTTAGATTAGATATCAGGAAGAAATTCTTCACAGAGAGGGTGGTGAGGCACTGGAACAGGTTGCCCAGAGATGTTGTGGATGCCCCATCCCTGGATGTCTTCAAGGCCAGGCTGGATGTGGCTTTGAGCAACCTGGTCTAGTGCAAGGTGTCCCTGCCCATGGCAGGGGGGTTGGAACTAGATGATCTTTTAGTTCCCTTCCAACCCTAACCATTCTGTGATTCTATGATTCTATAAAAATGTGTGACATACGTATAGCCATGATGGAGCTGCTGCTGCTTGGGTTTCTTGTTAAGAATCACACAGATATGTGGCACAACAGAGTCCGGTCTTGCGCTTGGGGTGTGATTCTAACATACAGTTTCTTTGTACTTCATCTCTTATTGCATAATCTGCTGCATGTCATTCTGCATGTCATGATGACCTAAGACTTTCTTATTTTGGTGGACCATTCTCTCACAGGGACCGACTCTCTGGCCCATTGGCTAGGCAGATAACACAACACAGACCACAGGTAGAAGAAAAAAACCCCTTATCTTATTTAAAAGTGAGCCAAAGAAATAGTCTTACAGATGCATGCTGAAAGCTTGACTGGTGCTTAAAGCTCTGAGTACACTGGTACAATGCTAAGGTGGCTGCACGGAGTCTCTGACATCTCATTATCTTAACATAATGTCGCATTACTCTAGTGCACAATCTGTTGTTGTTAAGATAACTCTTCATGATGTGATATGCTTTTTTTTCCCCCCTTAAATAATGCTGCAGTCACAGATGCTACTGGTGTATTAAAACACCACAGGGTCAAAAAAACCGCACATACAAACAAACATAATCTAAACATATATCAAACACTCTCAAAATTGATACAAAAGGATCTGATGGTAGCTGGTGTCATTACATTTGCACCCTTGTGGACAACTAACCAGGTAATGCTACATAAAAAGCTGACTATGTGTGTCATCCAGACAAAAAGTTAACTTGATCTAATTAGCATGGCAGGAATAAAACAGGAAGCAGAACCAGAAGCAGCACTTTTAAAGGGAACTGTCAGTCTTCTGGTGTATACTCAACACTACAAACTCCGTCTTAAAAAACTTCTTACAAAAGTTTCCTATTTATAGTGGGAAATTAGTATCTATAGTTTATTTATAATTATTATTTATGATTCATAATGTCAAATAGTAAAGAATTGGAGTATTTCTGAACTCTTAATCTTTTTAGCCATTAGTTTGGGAAGTTTTTCTAAGTATTGACTGATGTTGTTTGTCTATTTGATGATTAACTCCTGAAATCAATTTGAAGCTAACTTACTGCAAATTAGTTTTGAAAGTAGATCAAAGAAGGATTTCAGAATGACTTCCTTCTATTTTCTGTGATGCTTGTCCAGTAATCTGAATAAAGAGGATTTCAGAAGACGAGGGTGATTTAAAGTGGATCATGGGTAAGATACTACACAATGTTCACATCTGATAGATTGAAATAAGTTGATCCTGCATCTCATTTTGACTCTGAGGAAAAGATCCATTTTCATCATAGATTCTACAGGTAACAAGATTGAGACCACATTTCACAGTAGGAAAGTGTGATGCATCTAATTTGTGGGATTTTTTTTTCTGCTTCTGAAGAGTGGGAGTTAGAAAAAGCAGTGATAATTGTGATTGAAGATGCAGTAGGTACTACTAATGACACTACACAATCTGAGGGGGTTTCCAGACAAAAGTGCATTTAGAATAATGCACTGGCTGTTATATTATACAGATCCTTTTCCTAACACAGTGCTCCTGCTGACATCATAACTTCATTATGCACTGATGCACTTAGTACCTATTGCACACAGAAACCATCACTTTGATGATGACCCCCACGGAATTGGTTTGAAAACCTACCTCTGAGTGGCTTGAATAATCTTGAAAGAAAGTGGGGGTTCAGACTCTGTTGTGCTTAAAAGGAGGCCAGCTGTCAATCTAAACTCTGGGGCACGGGCTGGTGCAAGCCAGGAGTGTGGTGGAGGGTGATAAACCTGTGTTTGCGTTTCAGATGACACTTTTATATGAAAGGAACACCTATAAATAGTTTATGGAGGGTTAATTAATGTTACCAGCATGTTACAGGCATAAATAGATAGATACATGCACCCCAACAGAAGGCAGTAGGTGGGGATGAGCTATTGTTTAAGACAGCCTGTTCACCTGATGGACTTATTCCAGCTGGCTACAGCAATTTATTAAAGTGTCTATTAATAATGTAGATAGATGTAAGCTATATTTATATACTCCAGGAGACTACAGGATTCCCGACAGAAGTTTGGGTGTATGTTTGGATCACCTCCACATGAGTTGGGAGTAAACTCAGGTCCTGAGAGGGGTGCCAGGGCTGCTGCTGTAACAGCAGAGGGCAAAGTGCAGGGGTCTTTCTGGAGAAATGGTCTGTCAGAGCCCAGCTGCATGAGCACAAATGCCTTTCAGTGCCCTTATCTGCAGCGAGGCCATGAAGGAGCACTGGCTTCTGGTATCTGGACTAGTGCAGTGTTTTAGCTAATGATTGTTCATGGGCAATTCATAGAGCTATGGCTGGAGGGACTTCAGTCAGTCCCTGCACCACTACGGTACAGGTGTGTTCTTCTTCTCTCTGACTGACCCGGGTGATCTGCAGGGTGGTACAAAAGGAGAGAGGGTATATGCACTCACCCCAGAATAGTCTCTGGCTCCGTCCCCCTTTGCAGGTAAGAGATATGGATGTGAAGTGCCCAAGGGTGAGCACATAACTGGATCCAGTTTTTCTGGTGTGTGCAGGACACCTTACCTCACAGGCAGTTTGTAAAGGCAAGCAGTGCTCTTCCCAAACAGCAGAGCCAAGTCTTACTCAGCTTTCATTTGCTTTGGGAGACATTTTATGTCAGGGCTTACTGTCTTCATCTCTGTACCTTCACACTAAAGAAGACTGGTGTTTCAAAGTATTTTAAGTCACATCTTAAAGATGAGCACCATGCAGTCTTCCTTGTCCACTGGGCTTCTCTGGATCTCCACCCTGCAGTGCTCATGGTATCAAGTCAGCAGCAGTGCAGCTTGACATGAAATCACCTCTCTAGATTAAATCCAATTCCCTTGGTCTCAAGGTGTACTTATTTCCCATATGTTACAGAGCAGGCACGTGTGTGTAGGGGTAGAGAGGGAAGGGGAATGCGGGCAGGGGAAAACAGGCTGTGCTTGCCTGGAGCACTGCTACTCTCCTAGAACATAGCAGCTCGTGGTTCAGCAAAGCTGAGGTGAGCATGTTTAGAAACTGGTTTTTTTCCCGAATTGAACAGAGAGTAACTGGAAAAGTGTACTTTTAAATTAATAAGACAATTCTACTCTTTCACAACAGTTTTTTTCTGCATATTGCTAAAAGCGGTCCTGTGATGTCTACTTACATACTTAACCTCTTGCTCACTTCAGTTTTCCTTTTGTAAGCCTGCATCTGCTGCTGATACACATGGGTAGGATTAATCCCATTAAAAATGTTATGCTAATTAGACTTTACTATTGACCTTTCGTTTTCACAGAGATTGTGGCTTGCAGGAATCTTTTTCACTCCTTACATTGTAATTCTTCTGCTTACTGAAGGCTGCACTGTCCTTTTCAACAAACCAGCTGAAGAGTTGTCTCTCATTCCTATGGGATACACTTTGGTTCCCTGCTCTGAGGGGGGGGTCCAATCAATCTTTCATTCTTTTCTGAGGATTACAGAGAGGCTAGAGACAAGATTTTCCTGAGTCCGTGTTTTCTGTGGGCTACTCTGTTAGAGACAAATACAAAGAGAACAAATCCAAATCACAAACGCACCTGGCATCATCCCACTCCCTGGCCTGTCTTGTGTGTCTTCCCCTTTCTCTTATCACTGGGGCATCTGTATGAGTTATGTGAATGGATTTCTTCCTGGAATAAACTTAAAGCTCCATCTACAGTACATGCTTGGATTTACAATGGAAATTTACAGTAGAAATTGTAGAAAAAGGCCCACTGGCAGAAGAAAAATGCACAAGCTGGAGGGAATAAAATAAGGGGTTTTATTATTACCATTTCTTTGCTTCAAAAATAAAAAGATGCCAATATTTCATAATGAGAATCAGCAGGCAATTTAGCACTCAGCATACTGTAAAAAAAACACACCGTGTCAAAGCACAACAAATAAAAAGGCAGACACTATTCAGAGAAGCGAAAAAGTTACTATGGGATATCTCTGTAAAGCATAAACGTTGTCCACAAAGCAAGAGTGACTGCTGCTTAAAAAAAGGAGCAGGAAGTTTCATCTTTCTTATTATACTACAACCTGCTTCACCAGGTGCTATACTAGTTTTTTTTTATTACACATCATGTGTGTGTAGGAGTTTATACATGTGGAGAGCTTGTAGCAGTCAACCAGACTTGACCAAGTGATGCAAGATACCTTGCTAGTGTAAGTGAAAAAAGGAATTGTCACAGGGAAAGTCTGTTTTTGGGAGGAAACAGGGAAGGAGGGAAGTATATTTTGAAGAAAACAAATCAATCAACCAAAACTCAAGATACAGTTGCTAGGAACCAGATTTTGACCTTATCATCAACGGTGTGAGTTAGGAATAAGAAGAGTGGTTTAACTAATATATCGTGGTGACATTAAAGAGTTACTGCAGACTTTTATGCCACCACTACTGAGATCACAAATTGACCACTCGTGTTAAAATCTTTAGAAACAAGAGAGGCCTCGGTTCTCTTCACAATCACAGTAAGTGTCTTGCGCAGCCACACTGTGCTAAGTAAGGAAGAGAGCCTTTGTGATAACATTTTCAAACAAGTTGTTTCAAGTTGTTCACAGACAACACAGAGCTTGTTCTCTAGCAAAGGAATGCCTATTCAATCTTGCCAGTGTATGCAATCGTTCTGCAAGTACAGCAACTTCCTTGTCTTCCAAGAACAATAGATAACTTGTACCCATTTGATAGGCAAAACATGGCAAACTTTAATTCCTTTGTGATTATCTAAAAACTATCCTTAGAAGAGGCCCTAAAAGTTTCTGTGGGCAGATGGACAACTCTGCAATAAAGACAGCACAGTCAGTGCAGAGGATATCATGATATAGGAAAACCTGTACTTTGGAGGACATTATCAAATGTTTCAAGATTCCGATTCCTTCGGTACTGAACATTTTGTGAAGCACGCTCTTTCAGGTAATAAGGCATTCTGCACATGTGCACTGATATTCTAATTCTTGATTTTGTTCCATTTTTAATGGCTAACAAAGCAATTTGGCTGTCTTCTCTATATTACTGGTGTGAACCTTAACAAATTCCAGAATTATTCCAGCTCACATCAGCATAAACATACAGAACTCAACCCTCAGCATCTGAAAATTTATGGCAAGTAATTCAGCTGGCGTCAGCTGGTATAACTTAATGGAATTGATGAACTCAGGAATATCTCCATATACAAATTATTTCCATAAATATTTGAATTATCAGAACTTATATTTCCTTATTTACTAATATTAATATTTCTATAAAATAAATTTACTACTTGTTCAAATTTTTATTTTATTTAAATATTAATGTATATTGTGGAAGTGCTTATTTAAAAACACAGGCATGACTTTCACCCTCAACAGAAAAAGTGGTTTAAAGTTTCTTCCATTTTGATTCCAAGGAGCTAAAGCAGAGGCTCTGAAAAAAATCTGCAAAGGTGCCTGGATGGCTTAAAAAAAAAATTATTTGGTGACTTTAAAAAAAATTATTTGGTTCTTTGGGGTATGCCCTGTGACATTCACGTGGGCACTTTGAAAAATTTTACCGTAGGTCATTCTGACTAAGCTTCTGCTGACAGACCTGTATGGTATTTACAGTCTGCTGAAAAAGGTATGTAGGACAGGATTGAAAATAATGTCAAAAATACTGAAGAGTTCAACAAAACCGAAGTCAGACTTACACCATCTCTCTGAAACAAGATCGCTGTTTCCTGGCCAGCTGAAATGTGGAAGATGCAGTATTCGGAAAGTGGAAAATCAAAAAAGAAATATTTTCATGGGGGAGATTTTCTCTCACAAAATGGTCTGTTCAGTGAAATAGTAGAAGGTTCACTGTGTTAGCCCAGCAGCACCACCTTGTGTATGTGCGCTCACTTTACTACATGTATATTACCTGTCGAGAACTGGCAATGTTTACAGGCTTTAGCCTACATAACCTTGTGGCAGCATATTATATCTTGCATATAAAAAATGAAGCATATGTCAGTCCTAGAGCAACTGATGTACTTCTTATAGCCAGTAACCTCTACATGCCCACAGTATTGATATGTGCATTTTTCATTCCATCTCCAGGACTGTATCAGTGATAGGCTACTAAGGGGCTCAGAAAAGCTTTTCACAGGGGTAGTATGAGCATCTCTGGAGAGATGAAAGTAGAAACTGCTTTTTTTGAGAGCCTGTTGTCATCATAAAGTAAGTTTGATCCATAAATCCATGAGTCACTGTATGAAACTTGTTCTAAACTTCAGTAAGGCTGGAGCAATTTACCCCATGAGGACAGAAATGAGTGTCCATGCAGGTTAAAAAGCGTTCCTAGATCAAGACTTAACTTTATCTAAATAGTGTGCTCCTTTCTTTTTCTATTTTCAGTACTTGTCTAGCCCAGCTTGTGCTTTCTACCTTTAAAGCTGGATTAAAGATGCCAGCTGAAGACTGAGGAAATACCTTAAAGCCCTATGAAAACCATGTTTTCAGCAAAGTGAAAATAGAAAGACCTAAAAGGGACAAGACTGAGAACATGAAGTGTGATGAGAACTTGCACACATTCAAACTGGGAAATATCTTTGTTCCTATTTCTGCAACATGAAATATCTCTTGTTTAATACGTGTTTAGTTACTCATTATTAAGGAGTTTCTCTCCTCAAGAGGATTCCAGGATCACTATTTTGACTTGACAAGGACATTCCTGAGTCAGCTGCAAAAGGCAAGAGATATATTCTTGAGCTTGACATTTCTTACTGCCTGCATCTAGATAAATTCTGAGCAGTCTCTGGCTTGTAGGGTTTATAACTTAGTCCATAAAAGCCCCTACTTACTTTAAAGGACAGTAGAGTAATAAAGATGCTTCATGCAAGTTGTCTAAATAATTTTGCCATATATAAATATATACTTTGTAAACGTTGCACCACTTTGGCACCACTAGTCATCCTGAACAGGCTCTACATGCTTGCCTTTGCTGCTTGGGGTAGAGGTAACTCTGGAAAAACACTGCTTAAACTGTGTTCAGAATCATGAAAGCCTAAAGGCATAGAAGTAAGCCCTGCTGCTTACAGATCTTCTCAGAAAGAAAATTATTTTCAGTGATGTAACTACAAAAAATAGTATTTCCAAATATTTTCTTAAAATAAGCACATAGCCAGTTAGTGGCTGATTTTCTATGACAATATGCTGGGTTTGGTCAGGAAAGAGTTAATTTTCTTCACAGTGGCTGGTATGAAGCTATGTTTTTTGGATCTGCCCTGAGAATAGTACCAATAGGGTGGTTTTTAGTTGGTTCTGGGAGTGCTTGCACCAGCTCAAGGACTTTTTCAGCTTCTGATACTGCAGCTGCGTTCCCAGCTTTCTCACTACAAGCAGGGAGAGGTGGGGAGAGAACACAGTTCAGACAGCTGACCCAAACTATCCGAAGGAGTATTTCATTCCATAGCACATCATGCTCAGTACATAAGCAGGGAGTGGGCCCGGGGGGGCAATAACTCTTTTACTCCTTTGCTTGCTCTTTTGCTAGCTCCTTAGCTCCTTTGCTAACTCCTTTGCTGGCTCATTAATTAGTGAGTTGGTGGGTTCGTTGGCTTTCCTGGTCACCCTGTCACTCATTGGGCTTGCTCGGATTCTCCTGCGATTGGTCTCGGGTCTGGCTCTTGGGCTCTGTGGCTGTGACTCTCGCTGCTCGGGGCCTGTCTGTGCATTGGCCAGTGAGTGGTAAGCAACTGTATCATATGTTGTATTTTCTATTATTAGTAGTAGTATTGTTCTGTATTATTAGTATCACTATAATATTAATTTATATTCAATTATAAAATAGTTCTTATCTCGATGTTACGAACTTGCTTGTAATTTCCTCCCATTCTCCTCCTCCACTGGAGGAGGGGGAGAAGGTATGCAGGTGGCTGCATGGTGCTTTATTACTAGCCAAGGTTAAACTACAACACATTATTAGTTCTCTACAAATTAGTGTAACATACTACTGGTTCCATCACATTCAGGCATTCTGAATATTTTGCCATATTTTCAGTAGTACACAGTGCTGTCTGCTGCTAAAACAGTATTTGCTGTAGGATGATAAACTTCTTCAAATTCAGACTAGAAACCGATAATGTGTTGCTACATAGCTGCTGTGTTCTGATACTCTGCATAAACAAAACTGTGTATTTCTGTGGTGCTTTCACAAGGCATTTCTAGGGCTCACAGCTTAAGTCACCCAAAAGCTGGTGTGTGGCAGTAAATTCCGTTCCTGCTTTGCCCACGTGGAAGTGGAAGTCCTGGAGAAACCACCCCAGCAACCAGACCAGAAGGCAGGTTTTGTGGCTCACAGCACTACCATACCCCGACAACAATTCTTGCAACATTTCTGTGTAGAGAAAATTCATTTTGTTTCAAACCAAAGGTCTCTACTGTTTCCCCAGATATTTATAATCTGTATGCAAGGGCTTTATGGAGTGCTAATGTTAAACCTGTGCTGACCACAAAGCTGGCTGTGCCCTCACCCCTGCTGCCACTGCACCTTGGGTGAACACAGCTGAGTTAGCTTAAGCTTGCTGCCTGGAGTGGTGGTAGCCAGGGAGCTGCAGTGATTTAGTAAATACTAAGTACATCCTAAGCCAACACTTGGGCAGTTAGACCATGCCGGGTTCTACACAGCCACACTGATGGCTTTAGCTGACTGTATCTAGCGAATTATTAGCCCTGGTTGTACAGATACAGAGCTGAGTGCTGAACAGATGCAGCCAACATAGTTTAGCATTTACCCAGTGAAAGTGGCAGTTTCTTACAGACTCTTCCGTCACCAATCGCAAGCCAATTAGACTTAGAAATTCTTCCAATCCAGTCCATTTTGTCTTTTCTGTTACGGAATAAACTCAATAGTGTTATCACTGCAAGGAAAATACAACCACTTGTGGTTAAGGAAAGTGATGAAATTAAATCTACGTTGGTCACTGGAGAGGTGGGCACTTATGTCTGAAATCAAATACTAGTAATTTCCAGTGAGAAGCAGGTGGTTACCACAAATTTACAAAAGATCTGTTCTTTCATGTTGGTATAGGTTGTATTTCTTCTTCTTTCCTGAGCTGCACTGTTGCCTAGAATGGAAAATGGGCAGTTGTCACTGACAGATTTAAATTACTATTCTTTCTGTATTGACATTAAAGACTTTTGACATGATAGATTAATCATCAGTGCTGTTCCTCTGCACAAAAATAAATGCTACAGCAAGAAAGTCTGTGCATCCTTGTTTCTGTATTATTATTCAAGGCCCAGCTCACACTGTTCACTCATGCCCATTTAAAGATTGAAAATCACACTTTCTTAAACTGAAGGCATGTCTGCTTGCCTACAGTCTGCACCAGATTTAATATGAGGAAACTGAGTCTCCATGTAATTAAAACTTATTCAGAGTCAGCCACAGAAGATAAAAGAGCTCTCTTGAGGGCGTGGGAGGCAGGTATACTTCGACTATCGCTGTGCATAGCAATAAGCCTGCCTAGCAAGCGCTGCTGCATTTCTTGCATTGGCTTCCTGTGTTGCCTTGGCTGTCAGAGCACTAATCACTCCCTCACCACTGCTTGGGTTGGCCTCGACAAGCTTGTGGATTAAAAATACTCTGACCACTAGTATAGCCCAGGGTGCACAAGCAAACTCAGAAACACCCACTCCTGTAAGGTTTACTAGCTGGTTTTCAGGGTTTACTTGGGGATTTTGTAACAGAAAACATAATGCTGCTGGAATTTTTGAGCATTGGCTTTGCTGAGACAAGGACTCTACAAATGGCATGTTCCTGAACCCTCATAACTCCATAGCAGTCATGGTTATCTTGACCAAAACAGATTTGTGACTGTCATTTCTTTGATCCACTTCCTTCAGGCAACGTTGCTAGATACAGAAAACCATTTCACTGCAACAATTGCAGCTGTAGGTAAATTTTTAAACTATTTCCAAAAGTGTGAAGGTCAAGAAGGTAGTAGTTAGTGTGCACGTACAAAGGCAATATCATGCCTGACCAACCTGCGCAACCTTGACTAACCTGCAGATGAGAGGAGAGCAGTGGATGTTATCTTGACTTTAGAGAGGTTTTCAATGCTGTTTCCCATTACATCCTCATATGAACTAATACACTCATAACTAATGAAGTACAGACTAGATACGTGGAGAGCGAGGCGCACTGGAAACTGGCTGAACTGCTGGGCTCGGAGGTTTGCGATCAGCACCACGAAGTCCAGAGACCAGTCACTGTTGGTACCTTCATGGAAGAATTTTACTGTAGAGTTACACATCCCAGGAATCTTCCTAAGCTCTGTTTAATTTAACAGAAGAGAGGTAGTCCACTATGCCAAACGCACCACGCCTAGTGAAATGTAGGTTATGGTGTACATGGTTGGTTATTCACTTGAAGTGTCCTCTAGTAAAGCGGTTTTAGGGAAGAGAGAATAATAATCTAATATAAAGTCATAGTATTCTAAAAGCAAAAACAAATGTACAGCTGCAGATTTGCAAAGGAACTCTTTTTTTATTATTATTCAATGCTAGTATGTCTTCTTTGGATTAATTTCATCTGTTCTTTTGTGCATAAGGGAAAAGTTCTTCCACAACATCCTTTTTCATGTGAGACAGTGTAAGACGTATAGGTCACATCTTAATTTTTTCCATGCCTCAAGTTTCTGTTCCTTCTCCTAAAAATACTTTTTTAATGACAAATTAGAAATCAGCATCTTGTGGACTTTCAGGAAAAACCCCATAAAATCTGATACTGGGTGCCCTCCTACAGAAGTAAAATAATGCTAGAAGTACACTACCCCAGAGATCTCAGCAGGTAGCTCAGACTCCTGCTTATACAGGTGGGTGTAAGCAACTACACATACACTTCACATTTTCACCAAGGCAGACCTGAGTTGAATAAATGTCCACAGTAAGGTAGTACAGTCCCAGAGGTGTAGCTGTGAATTGCTTTGTTTCTGCAGATTGTGCAGAACTGTGTTAGTCATACACAGTGGTGGACAGAGAAGGGGAAGCCTGGAGGAAAAATAGGAACAGATATGAGCTGCCACCAGGACACTTTATCTGCATACACTCCTTCGTTTTTTTCTGAATGGAGGTCAGGAACAAAAAAAACCACTCAAGATATTGAGGGCTAAATTAATAGTCCTGGTGGCCAATTCGATCCTACAAGGTGCAGAACCAATATCCCTTTGTCAGAGCAAGGCAAAAGGTCAGACTGAGCAAAAGGTCCGTAGATGATCAACGCTTTCTGTGTAACTCAGCCTCCTTGCTCAAACAGTAGGATTCCTACTTAGAGAGGGCGACCCTGGGCATCTCAAACACATAAGTGCACAACAGGATCCTACTCCCAGTATTAGTCTCAGAGAGAGAGTGCTATTGGCAAGTAGACAGTTGGTTGCGCAACGAAAATTATCTTTCTTTTTCTCTACTGTAATCATTCTTCATCTAGTGGTGTCTCTACAGGTAATATTTGCATGAACATGTGTCATCCTCCAGGGCATCTGCAAAACCTTTGCTTTGGATCTTCTCTTATGTCACTCGGTTACAGGTAGATTTTTCTGTTCCCCACCAGCTGGCTGGAGACCTGGGAAAGAGAATAGGGAACAGAGAGCAGAGCAAAGTTGTGTATTTATGGTATAAATTGCTATAAATTGCTAGATGAAAAAACATGCACTCTGGAACTGAGGAAAGGCCTGCTGTTTGCTCACAAAAGCCTCATGGCTGAGCAGATGGATAATAATGAGCATCACTGTGCTGCAAGCCACTCAAATGGAAACTGGGATTTAGGGTTGAAATCAAATTCAATCAAGTCATGCTCCTCGATATGTTGGAGATTTGTACTTGTTTGTTTCTTTTTTGTCAGTTGCACATATTTGGAGAATCATAGAATGGTTTGGGTTGGAAGGGACCTTAAAGATCATCTAGTTCCACCCCCCCCTGCCATGGGCAGGGACACCTTCCACTAGACCAGGTTGCTCAAAGCCTCATCCAGCCTGGCCTTGAACACTTCCAGAGATGGAGCATCCACAGCTTCTCCAGGCAACCTGTTCCAGTGCCTCACCACCCCCTCCATGAAGAACTTATTCCTTCTATCCAATCTAACCCTCCCCACTTTCAATTTAAACCTGTTCCCCCTTGTCCTGTCACTGCAGGCCCTTGTAAAAAGTCCCCCCCAGCTTCCTTCTAGCCCCTTCAGGTACTGGAAGGGGCTATAAGGGTTCCCTGGAGCCTTCTCTTCTCCAGGCTGAACAACCTCAGATCTCTTAACCTGTTCCCATAGGAGACCTATGCAAGTGTTCTGTGGAGTAGGCAGAAAATTCAGTAAATGAACATCTCAAAGCCCAAAATATGTGTAGAAATCAGTGACCTCATGTCTTACCTCTTCTCTTCTAGCCATCTCCATTTCATCTGAAATATATGATTTGCTACTTCTCATTTTCACTTCCCGACTCTTCTGTTCTAACCTAATGAAATGAGAGCAACTGTGCCTTTTATTCTACTTAAGTGATATCTAAAGCTGCATTTAAAAGAAAAAGAACCTACATTTTGGTCAAAACTGCTATAATTATGATAATTTAATCTAGGAAATTACCATCTATGGTAATTTACTCTGTGCTTTGACACTGTATTTTAGCTGTGCAACATTTTAACTTTGCCAAATGCAAAATGTCATTAAATACTTACTCTTTTCTCGGATTCTTTTTTTAACTAAATTTTGTTTTTAATTTAGATTTATTTTGCATTGGCATTTCAAAGTGGAAGATGCTTGGAGACCAGTTTTAGTACTACAGCTATAATTTACTCTGGATGCTGTTATAGCTTCTCCATGTCAGAAATTTGGTTTACAAAAATCACGTCAGGGCTTTACATCTTCTGTGCAGGTTGGTGGCAGGCTTCATGCCTGCGTATGAGTTGCTGACACCCATAATACTCCACACAGTACAGAAGATGTACACTCACAAACACATCACTACTTGGGAGACCAGTGACAACCATAAGTCTTGCTGTTTGGCGTGAGAAGAGTAAGACTTTGTTTCTTCATTTTTGCAATTCATCTGATGCCTTCCATTGTTTCAAACCTTTCACATAAGTTGTACTCAAATCCCCATGGGAAAAAAAACCCCAAACCAAACCAAACCAAAACCAAAACCCAAACAAACAAAAAACCCCAAACCAAACAACAACTGATTCACAACTCAAATAAAGGGATTTTTCTCTGAAGACTGTCTCAAATTATGGTAGCAGTGAGGAAAAAATGTAGTGATATTTAACCTCTGGAACCATTCAGTGTTATTGCTGACCTTATCTCTTACAGATTTGTGCTGTGGAAAACTCTACTGGCTACTTTTGTTCTTTGTTGGCATAAAAAAATGCTGCAGAGATTTTTTACTTCCCTGTCATTTGTCATCTCCTGCTTTCTTTCCACCCCTAAAATCCATCCTTTCCCTATCTGTCCAAATCAGTAAAACACCTATTCATCTCCTTTCTCAAGAGCACTAGATTTTCAAATCAGCCTTTTCCTGCCCTCCCCTAGACCTGGACAAAAAGGAATAGTTTAATTTCATGAAAAAAATTGAAATTTCAGCATTCATTTCATTTCACATTTGAATGAATAAAAGAGGTACACCTGAAAAAAATGAAACCGGTGCATTCATTAGGCAATAGCCTGCTGGCAGCACACCCACCTTCTCAGGAAAAGCCTGTACCTGCTTGACAGCATTAGATGCTTATCCTATAATAACAGAGATGTTGGTTTGCAAGAAACTCTGTTTGGAGTTTGGGTATTTGTATGTGACTACAATTCTTTGGCTTCTATTGTGTTAGTCTTTTAAACTGGATAGAGAATGCCAAAGGAGATTGGTCTTTGTACCTTAAGTTAAATAGAATTAATATTGTTCACATATTAGTTTGGGAAAGAGGCCAGTCTGTTTTGTGTTTGAGCAGTGCCTAACAACTTACTTAAGTCCTGTGCAAGACTGGAGGGAAGTTTGCATGTGCTGTACTAGCACAGATGACAGGAATATGTGCAAATGCTGACATAAACATACCACATTTAGATTTGAGATCTCTTTTGGGCTATATACAGCACAGTATGTAAGAAGGAATATTCATATATGACAATTTCAAAATGTTTTACACTAATGAAATGCAAGATGATCTTCCTAACCTCTCTCATTACATGCTCTTCTATCCACACTCGCGAGCATACTATAATCCTCTTATATGCCTAACTCAAATTTGTATACACAAATAATATAACCTTTCCTATCAATCTGAGTTCTCAAAACAGTCTGGTGTCTTATAATGGAAGTTCAAACTTGCTTTAATATACTGAACTGTACAAGCACTTCTGCTAACAGAAGATGAGCTACTGATTTAGATTTATACTCACATTCATCAGGTATATTTTGTAAAATTCTCTCTTCAAGAATTCTCTGCAAATGCAGTTACTTTTCCTAAGAAAAAGTACAACTACTTAGATGTCCATAAAAATGTCTTTGAATGGAGCGGAAACCACAGTGACATAAACCCTGACTGTAAGTAATTCATTGCAAAGTGGCATGACAGGTGGCATGACATATCCAAGACTTCTTTCCAGCAAGTGCTTAGACAAGACAGATACATATCTGGTTTTTTCCTGGTACTGCAGATCAGTGGTTCCATCAGTCAAGACCAGAGTACACTTTTTATTTTCACACAAAGTTAGAGTTAAAATGCTTAGAGTTATAATGAGGTTGTTGGAAAGAGTCCTGTTGACTTCCGTGGACTTTGGGTCAAGTCCCTTTGCCCCAGACCAGCAAAGCACTTCAAGGAGACTTTTCATATGTTCACATGCATATTGTACTTTAAAGGATTTATTAGATTTACTTTCCAAAGGCTATTCTATAACTCATACTTATTTATGTTATGTTACTGCCTCAGAGTTCTTGAAAAGAAACAGGTTTCGACTGTTCAAGAGACGGTATATGCAGAACAACAAGTTCACACTGAATTGAAACAAAAAGCCAAGAACATATCCCACTAAATAACCCCATTGGCTAAATTCTTCACCCTCTAACTCTTTCTTTTGCCCAAGCATCTAAAGGGTCTTGTTTCAGTCTGCATGTAAGGGAAGGCTATCTAGTATTTAGGAATGGTAGAAGCATCCATAATCATGTTGAAATTCCTCCATATGGTCATATACCATCAGGCAAACCCACTAAAATGACTCTCTCCACATGGCAAAAGTGATGGATTTAATTAAAATAAACCAAAGAAAATTTAAAATTCACATATTTATATTGATAATGCATGAAAAGTAGCAAAACAGAATAGATCATAAACCCTAAGTCTGCTTGTACTTTGATCAATTTGATCTAGGTTCTGGGAATCTGAGTTTTTGGTTTCATCAGATGACACAGAAAACAGGACAGAGCACAGACACATCTCTGCACTGGTCAAGATGTAAAATCACAGGTAGGAGAGACCTTCCTTTTTAGTTGTTAAGCTCAAAACTGAGAATCTCATCCTTGTATTTAGCTGTGAACTGGAAAGCTGAATTCACCCTAAATCCACAAGCATGGCAACATGTGTGAGGTGAGATACATTGCGCAGTGCATTCATTGTGTGCTTAGTGGTATTTCACATATGACATGAAAGCACATGTTTATATCACTCCCACTGTTGCCATCTTGGCTATAAACCAATAGATTCCTAAATCACCGCTCGCTGATGGTTTTACATGTGTTTGTGTTCCTAGTCAGTCTTACGGTAAAACCAAAATGATGAGACTCCACAAAAGGATATTTTTCAGCCAAGAAATGAGGATAATCACTCTTGCATTGGTGTATAAGAGTTCCTGTTCAGCTGCTCCTTCAGGGATTTGATCATGCATTGCCACCTACCTATCTGATTTTGCTAACCCAACAGTGAGGGTTTTATCAACCCATCCTATCCATCATTACTCCACTCTCATCTTTCAGGGGATTTCAAGAATTTTAGATTGCTGTGAGATCAGAGAATGCAAATTGCCATAGCATTTACTTTCTTCCTCAGGTGTCCTATGTACTAATCCCACCCATCAACCAGTGTGTTTGTTTGAAGAAGGAGCAGGTCACAGAGAGCTTCCTCTTACAGAAAGATGACATGAAAGACTTGACTGCAATGGGGTGTGTGCTACTGAGGGACATTGCGCAGTTGCATACACTAACAATCTGCCTTCAGCCAAATAAGTAAAATGCAATAACTTTGGTGGAGGAATTCAGACATAACATCAAGCTTAGACCATAACGAATCCTAATGCTTAAAGCATGTGAGAAATGAGTTTAAATCTCCTCTAGCAAAAAAAGAATTTGCTCAGAAATGCTGGATAAACTTTCTGCTGCATTATGAAACAAAAACTAGAGGTATTGTTACTCTGTGGATGAGATTCAATTTCCTCCATGTAAGTTTCTGGTGTTATATCAAATGCCCAGGTTATTCTACACGCTTCCCAGGAGGTACATCAGAAAGCTCCAGGTCTCCCAGAGATACTTTGTCACATTTGGTCTATGTGGATGTCTCAGATATCACTGGACATATGAAATGGCAATGGGGCCTGTGTTGAGGCAATTGAAGAACACTCTCTTGTCTTCTGAGATTGGACTGTTGTAGTTGTCTAGTAACATGAAAGTTTTCAGCTTATAAATATGAATGGACATAAGTTCTTCACTGGGATGAGGAACGAAAAGCCTTGTTCCAAACTTTGGCAACAGTTTTGGTAAGTTCCACTCATATTTGATTTGAAGCTGGGAGTTTCATGGAGTGACAGGGTACACAAACAGAAGCATAGGTGTTGTGCAGTCTTCTGATGTATAAATCAAAGCAAGCTTGAAGCCAACTCAAAACAGTCCCCAGGAGTGGCAGGTAAGATGTTCTTTTTATTGATGACTATTAATTTTGGCCTGTTGTATTCATTTAAGTGTAAATGATGGCTGGTTCTACATATATCACGTACCCAGGCAAGTACACAGAAATGCACAATCAGGGAGCTGTTACTGATGGGAAGGATAAATTTAAAGTACAACCTTATTCCTTCCAATGAAAAATTTTTTTACAGAACCTGACTTCTTTTATTTTCTTCTGTTAACATTTAAGGGCAGTGGGCCTAATTCTGAGCACATTAAAGAATGTGTAAATGAGAAATAATTTCACTGAGTTGAATTTTGTTTCACTTACACATCAAAGCCAACATTTCTTCTGAAAGTCTTGCTGTCAGTTTCACATTCAATTGAACATGTGCAGCCTTTGAAATATAGAGAAGCCAAGCAAGGTTTTTAAACATACCCAAAAATTGGTGAAAGGGTCATTAGACTGTATTCAGAAATGTCTTTTTTTTTAATGAAGCCAAATTCTAAATTACTAGAATTAATGCAAGATGTTCACTGGCCTCTCTAGTCACAACATAATGAGTCGTACACCAGCAACTTGCATGGTGTGTCCAAGTTAACTGCCCTTCATTACTGCGGCACTGTTATTACATATCATTGTAACAAGACATCCAGATTGGCACCAGTGTTTGCTACAGATAAGAATTGCAGCTGATCAGTTAGATATGCCTCAAAGAGCATAATCGCTGCCCTCAGGTTACTTTAATCTGCACATCTTTGTGTATATGTATGTGAAATAAGCCATAACGGTCTTCTCGCTTCTGCTGTGTGGAATTTGTAAGTCATTTCAGTCTTAGAGTACAGTTTATATGTATATAGCACCTGATTGAAAAGTTTCTGAAAATCCATAACATTAAATGGAAACACGTTCTCGTCAGTCATCTAGTCCTTGAGCTGGATTCTCAGTTTCTTCACTGTTTTTTGCAGGATAAATTAATCTTTTGAGAAGTGGATAGGGAGAAGCATGGGCTGTGGCTCACTACTGCCTGACTTCTTTTATGTTCCCTGATGAAGAGAATGACACTGCAGTTGTGTCAACCTGACAGTATCTAAGTGGTAACTAGATGGGGGGAGGATATAAAAGCAGCCTGGATTTGGAAACACAGACTAAGACTGAAAAAAAGGCTGGTTCAGACTTTTCTGGCAGAAAACCTGGATATTGCTGCTTCAGGGATGAGGGATAAATTAACTATTTGATTTTGACCCAGTGACAAACACCACGCACCTGAGCTATTTGGGGAGCACTCGAACATTTAACATCCATGGCTGAGCTCTGCTTCTCTTTGCCCTTGCCCCTCGGGTTGAGCACAGCACAGGTACTGAGCCAACAGATTTGAGACCCCCAAGCTGCACAGGAAAGAAGAGAGGGAAGCAAGCCAGTTTCCAGTCCTCCCCTTCCCTAGGGCTGCCATGGTGCCCATGCAGGCTCTCCCACCATGCTGGGAGCAGAACGGCGTGTGGGTGAGGAGCCAGGAGCACAGCACCAGGTTGCATTGCATGTTAGCAATGGCCAGGCACTGGCTTCATCCCAGCACACTGAGTGTCTCTTCAGGGGATAGATAATACAGGGGGTTTGCTCTGCCTCTGCTGGGGAGCAGGGCTGTCTGGGTATAGAGGCATGACAAGTGCTAAGACATCCAGAAGCATCTTTTGTTCTCACCTAACCTTCTTGCCAGAGCCAGGTCGTGGTGTGAATGTCGAGGGAAGAAAGAAAATACCCAGGAGGGGAAAGATTTTGGCATTGAGAAGGAAAGTTACAAGGATGCTAGAACTTGTATTGACTGAAATTTTCAGCCTAGGAAAGGGAGAAGGAAGACTGCATTCCTATTAACTGTTACTAAAACCTACTCAAATAAGAAACAGTGTTCGAACAATGTGACATATTGTGATTTTGTTTGAAGTGAGGGGAAGGAAGGAGAAATGAGAATGGTTTTACAAGCATTTAGGTACAGGATTTGTGATGCTGAAGCTCTGAAAGAGGGCTGAAGCTTTCTTGGCATTAATAACACACTCAGTTAAGCACCAAAATACAATTCCCTCACTGACATGGCTTAGTGTGGTATGCCCTAAACATGCTAGTATTTCTCCATTGCACAATGTAGAAGTGAGAACCACAGGCTGGTTTAAAGGCTGGTGTTTAGTTGATGACATAGCCTTGCAGAAATGTTCAAAAATAAGTGCAGACAAATTTAATTTCCCTGTGTATAATGGGTCACTATGGTAACTTGTTTCTGTCTTACTGCAGTAGTTATCTGTTGTAGGAAAGCTAGCAAGCTCACGTTCATGTGTAGGTATCAACATAAAAAGTATTCATGAGATTGAGTCTGCCTAAGCTGTTAGCGAATTTTTCACCAATGCAAGGCCTATTAATTTTCAAATCTCCGGCTCTTCAGGTTCAGGGAACTGCAAAAAAGGCATATATTGCTTTATCCATCATACAGGTTTAGCAGGTGTTTTCATTCATGACTATGCATCAGTGTGCTGTACTTGACTGCATACAACTATGTGCTGCTGCATTATGTGAATATGGGTTTCAGAAAAACAGAACAAATTTTAAGGAACCATTTGAATCATCTTTCCTTGGACACTGAGTAAGATGAATATGTGGAAATATGAAAACCATAAAGATGGAACTGATTTTGTATCAAGTATCGAACTAACAATCCAGCTTTGGGACTTTGCCGAATACTTTCTCCATATCTGGAGAGTTCAATGCAACACGTGTTAACAGCTTAGCTCTTCCAGTAGTTTTCTGCTGTTCTGCCATGAGGCATTTTTCTTGGGAAGATAATCCCAGTATGGCATTATGTGACAGACAAGAGAGAAACAGCTTTTTCATTAAGCTGATTGTTGATTGCCTTTTTTCCATATATCTAAAATGAAAGCAATTTGACTGGAAAGTGTACAGCTGCTAATTGCCTTGCAATATGTCATCTGTTTTCTTCAGAGAAAACCAAATATATTTATTTTTAATGAGAAATGTGAATATAAGCCCATAATAGAAATGGCAAGTGGGACAGGGTTTTAGAGAGAGTCCCAGGTCTCTTATAACCATGTCTCTCCCACATGTCAGGCTGTGGCCAGTCTTCTGGTGGGTCTGAGTACACAGATTTATCTTTAAAAATTAGAGTAGATATAGCAGAGGAATTGAGAGATAAAAGCCCTTGAACCTGGGCTTTCAAACTTCCATTTGACCTCTCACATGGAAGAACCTGGGCTGCTGTGGCCCCTGCCTAATGGGTTCATACAGCTTCTGTTTGCAGAGCTGGATCATTCAGCTGGATCACTGCAGAACCCTCACAGTGGTCCCAGTGTGTCCAGCCCTGTCCATCTGAGTGGGGACCTATGCCCAGACTCTGGGACCTTCCTACTGGAAGCTGCACCTAACCTCCTTCTATACAGCAAAGAAGTGTCAATTCACAAATCTTCCAGTAAAACAAATAAACAAAACCAAAAACCAAAACTCAAAACCTCCCAAAAAACAAAAAAACCCAAACAAAACAAAGAAACACAACAACCAAAAAAACCCAACCAGTTCTCTATCAGCTAGCTCAGTACCCATTCTGATTAATACAGAAACTCTCCTTGTTCAAGCTGATATTTAATTCCCTTTCCATACTTGTTTTTGTCTATTCGGTACCTTCCTTTCCATAGTTGGCCCATTATGCCCATGTGGCCTCACTGTTCAGTTGTATTTAGGGTCCTTACACATATCTACATAAAGTATCTCAAGGGCATTCACTTCCAACAGAGACTAGTGGAGTCATTTGTCTGCTACATTACACAGCAATAAATGCTGAAAAAACTCAATTTAACATTATTTTGGCTGACCCTTAAATGCAGAGACTGCCTCTGCTTTATAAGAGATGAAAAGTGAATTGTCTGAAATAAATGACTTGCAGGAAAAGGTTTGGAACAGATCAGACCATTTGTGGCAGTTTTCATCCTGAGGGATGTCTGTCGGTTGTCTTACAGACATCTGCTTTTAGAAAGCAAAAAATATTTGGCACCAAGCCTTGTGTTCAAGCTATGAGTTGAAAATAAATCCAATAGTGGAAAAAACATTGAAGCACAACCTGTGAATTAATTACAGCAAGAAAAGAAGGCTGTAGATGTAAAGCCTTGTCTCCTACCAGTGTGTTACAAAACACAGTAATGGAAGACACTTTAGACACAGATGGGGAAGAGATTGTCTTTTTACTCTGTTTGAGCATAACTGGAACAGTAGGGGTTAATCCATGGTATATTCTCCTAGGTTGCATCTAGACGCATCTGTGAGGAAGACCTATGGGATCCTAGTCCCCTGATTTTCCGGGTCAACGAATTGGTAGAGCTCAGGTTTAACATTCTTCTGGCCTGTTTGCCAGGACTTTTTTTTTCTTGGAAATGTAGGTGCAAGGAGGAGAAGGTTGGAGAAAAAAGATGAATGCGTATGTTATATGGGATTTGGATGAGGCCTGGACATGTCTTTGCATCATGGATTAATTGTAATGCACACACAGCTGCTACTGCGATACAGACATCCACTGAATATGGAGTTAGAAAAGTGTGTTTCCAAGGCCATTACTGAATGGGCATTGAATAATGAAAGTTTCACAAATATTAAAAAAGATAATCTGGAATTTTAGGAAATGCCAATCCATGGAAGAGGATGGACAGTCAGGTTGACACTTTGGCAGGACTTGTAAATTGTATTCAGGAATAGGACACTGGGAGGACACACACATTGCTACATCAACAGACGGCAAGGAAATCCTGTGTGCCAGAGACAAAATTTGGAGACATCTGTAGGCCCTGTGTACTGAAGGCAGGTGTCATATGCCTTCTCAGAAGGGGTCTAGGCAGCCACAGCTTGGAAGAAGCTTCTGTTGCATAGGTACAAAGCTCTATTTACAAAGCAATTCTCAGTGATACAATATCAAATATAGGGCAGCAGTGACCTATCTTAGCCTGCCTTGGATCTGGTACTATTTAACATTTTCCCTAATGGCTGGGATGATGAAAGATAGTATGTTTATTAAATCTACAGACGGAATCAATCTGTGAGGGATAGTATGTGTATGTGGGCTGGTTTTGACTGCAATAAAGTTAATTTTCTTCACAGTAGCTGGTATGGGGCTGTGCTTTGGATTTGTGCTGAGAACAATGTTGCTAACACAGTGGTGTTTTTGTTACTGCTGAGCAGGGCTTACACAGAGTCAAGGCCTTTTCTGCCCCTCACCCCACCCCACCAGTGAGCAGGCTTGGAGTTCAGGAGAAGTTGGGAGGGGACACAGCTGGGACAGCTGACCCCAACTGACCAAAGGGATATCCCATACCATATGGCGTCATGCTCAGCATATAATGCTGAGGGAAGAAGGGGGAAGAGGGGGAAGTTCAGAGAGATGGCATTTGCCTTCTCAAGTCACCATTAGGTGTGACAGAGCCCTGCTTTCCTGGTGATGGCTGAGCACCTGTCTGCCGATGGGAAGTGATGAATGAATTCCTTGTTTTGCTTTCCTTGTGTGCACAGCTTGTGCTTCACCTGTTAAGCTGTCTTTATCTCAACCCACGAGTTTTGTCACTTTTCCTCTTCTGATTCTCTCCCTTCATCCCACCAAGGGGAAGTGAGCAAGTGGCTGAGTGGGGCTTAGTTGCCAGCTGGGGTGAAACCACAACAGTAGAGAAGGGCAGGACAGACCAATTTTATTCTGTATCTCAGGAGTCACCACATGAAAATCCCATCATTGTGTAGTGCTGCTATCCTGGGTGTGTGGAGAGCCTGAAGCAGGTTTCATCTGCACACTAGCAGTGTGCACACTAGCAGTGACAGTAGGCAGGATAACTGGTTGGATGCTGACATTCTTATGGCTGCTATAACCCCTTATATCCTGGGAAGTCACAGGTGTTTGTGAGGCAAGGGGCTTAGGGACAGCATACACACTTAAGGTCACCTTGTAAAGGCTTGGTAATCTAAAAGAGATTTAGCAATCTACAGTGTGCAAGTAAATCACAAACTGAGGTGTGCATCTGAAGTCTACTAGCTCAGACATGACCTGCAAGGACTTCCACAGCACTCCAGCACTTCTGATTTTTTTTTTTTTGTTTAACTCACTAAATCGTACTATAATTCACTTCAAGAACAATGGAAAAAAGGACTACCTGCCTGACTTTTTATATTTATGTCTCCTGGAAATGTCTAGAAAGCAATGAAATCGATACTTAAATATGCATGGAAATTTATAAAAACAACAGGATTTCATTTCCTAATATAATTGCTGAATTGATTTGCGTATGCAGCAAACTGCTCTGATTTTCTTAGTGGCAATAATAAAGCCGTGTCTGCAGTAATTTAGCAGGTGTTCACAGCTATTCCAAATGGATGTAAAAGGTTACCACTTTGATTGAAAAGGTTCATTCAAACTCTTCTTTCACTTTGCAGAACTCTAATAGAAGATGAAAGTTCAAGGTAATGAGAGCAAAGCCCATTTGAATCCAGGGTATAATTTATTTCCAGAGAATCTGAGGTTTTTGTCATGTCTTTAGGACATTCTGATAAGAGCTCTTCTTTTTTTTTTTTTTAATATTTTTTTCCCCAGTATCTAACTTTGCCTATCTTGAAAATGAAGTTTACATTTATGGCTGTGGTGTTTTTCAACTCCATTATATCTAAGTCTTAGTTTTGCTCAAGAGAGACAAAGTACATTAATTTCAGCATGAACCAGTTGTTGTATTCCTTTCTTTCATTCCCATTTTTGACTAATTCTAATGGCAGAGCTATGGCAGATTGACAAATATAGGTGAATGAAGCTGTTAAATTCCACATTTCTTGCTAGATTAAGACATACTTTTCCTGCATGCTTTATAACGTGAAGCTGAGGGCACAAATTATGATAATACAGTGAGTCATACTGAAGGCGAATGAGAAGGGAAGTTAGATACTGACACCTCTCCACAGACTTGTCTGGGATTTCTCTCTGATGAACACTTAAAATCCGTGTGGTGAGAGCTGTGTGAAATGCTTTTGGCAAGTCTCACCTTTCAATTAAAGATATCGTGACTTCTGTAAATTTTAGCCCATGGTTATCAAAGCAGAGAGGACTACTCACACAGGTGATAGGCAGGAAATCTCCTTCCAAAAAACCTTCTCCCTCATCACAGCAGAAACATAAGCTATTTTATCAGCATTTCCACACCTGCAGGATAGAAAGGGGGAAATGCTGTCAGAGAAGGGTATGATATGAGTTACAAACTATAAAAGGAGAAGAGCAATTACTAAGAGATCCTTGGATGTGCGGGTTTCTTTAGGGAAGGAAAGATCTTGGTTAAGAGCACAGCCAGCCCTTAAGATTCCCCAAATTGGTTCGTGGGCCTGCTAAAGGCTCTTTGTATGACACCAGAAGAGAATCTCAGGTCCAGGCCATATTTAGTTTCCTAATTTCTCATTCATTATGAGGACTGGAATTTCAACGTGCCATTGGAAGGGGCATTTACTCTTTGTGCTTCATTTTCCACGTCTATCAAATTGGGAGCGGCTAATCCTGCCTGCTTCCACAGGAATGTTGTGCAGTTAATGGCTTGCATTTCTGCAAAGTGCTTAGATATGACAAGGACAGTTATTACAGGCAGGCAAAGAGAGAAAACACTGGAGTCATTTCTGTCCATCAACTTCTAAATATGTCTCAGAGATTTTATTGTTGTGTACATTAAAGCTTTAGAAGTAAAACCTCCCTTTGTTTGCTGAGCACAGTATACGTGACAGAGATGTGAGCTCATGAAGTTCACTCTTCAAACACGATTTGCTCTACTAAGTCTCTAATAATTTGCCTTCTGCAATCTGCAGGGGATTTCTCAGTTTAAGAGTTAAGTTGATTCAATCAAGTTAAAAGCAACTGTGTATTTACTGCTGTTCCAAACCAAGTTATTTCTCCTCCATTTTCTTTCTATCTGGTAAGACAGTCTACTGCAGTCCTATTATGGCATTTCACAGGGAATCAAGCCCTGCTCTGCCTTCTGTTCTGTCCTGATGTTTCAGGAATAAGTAGCAGAGAAGAGGGCATACCAGGTGGTCACCATGGAGAGAATCACAAAAAGGGAGGAAGAGGGCACTCAGTTTGTGGTCTGAAAAGGGCACAGATTTCTAGGGCAGGAGGCATGACAAGGGAGTAAGTAGTAACATGGGGAAAGAGATAGGAACTCAGGACTGGAGTAGGATGACTGGGTCCTTCATATGGCCCAAGATCCTGGGTAGAACAACTCAGCTGGTACATAAAAAATGGGGGTTTGTAGGGGAAATCTATTTCTGCTGATGGGTGAAATGACTCCTACCAAGAGTCGTAGGAGCTGTGCATAATGAGTTTAATTCACAACACCCTGGAGTGCCAGATACCTTCCCTTTGAGTTACAAGTCTGACCAGAGAACTTGTAGAGATTCAATTGTTAAAGGAATTGTTTCTGATGGAAAATCTAGTGAAATGTTCTTTGCCACAAAACCTGGATAGAAGTTCACAACAGTGTACACCTGAAGAGGCTTTTTCAAAGCTGTAAGGCTCCACCTTTTTGCGTGGACCTGTAAATCTCTCAGTTCATTTGTAATTCTGTTAGTTCATGTGGGACTTAATAGGTTTGCAGTTCCTTATATTTCATCACTGCTGGCCTTTCTGAGGACTGCAAAAGTTTCTTCAATAATGAATAGCATTGCAGGAAGAAGAGGGATTTCTCAAATTAGTGAGGTTGCTTACTGTTTTTTTCCCAGCCTCTCTGCTTCAAGAATGACATTTAACATGACACAAGACACAGCCATGAAACTGTCCTGCTAGTTTTAACTTTTAGCCAGCTGGGTAGGTTGCAGAGTCACAGGCTGGTTTATTTTATGACTTCAGATGAACAGCAGATACGGTCTGTATTTCCCAACTTTAGGCCATGCACATGATTGTGCTGAAACTTTAAAGGTGATTTAGTTTTATAGGCATTTTGAGACTAACGCTTTCTTTGCACTTTATTAAACCTGGTGATGTTACTGAGACAGACCTTGTTTTTCTTCACAGCGCTGATGATTTTTCAATGGAAATTTAATTGAACCTTTTAAACCACCTCCACATTCCCTAGAATTTTGTCCCAATGATCCCCATATTACGGATGTAGTCTTCATGTGAGGTGTTTTATCTGGTTGGAAGCTTTTTTTTTTTTTGCACCATAAACTGTTTCATTCCAGCAGGCAGCTTTCTGGAGCATTAGTTATCTTTCCATAAACCTCAGTTTTGTCTAGAACAAAACAGATTTGTTGTAGAGAGGATATATTGCTACACTGAAATATAGGGCAGAGAGCAAATGATCTTTTTTCTGATATGTCTCTTTATATAACCAGTGTTGTCATGACAACTGCAGAGCAGAGTTGCCTCTTCAGTAGGAGACGCATGACTAAGGGCCTTTGTCTTACTGATGAACATGTCCACAATCCTCAATCTCTCAGCAACAGAAAACACAAATACCATCCCACTCAATTTATTCTTGCTCACAGAAGTTTCTGTGTAAATGGCACATTACTTACGAACAGGGCAAACTTCTGATTCTGCCAGCACTTTGCACTTCACTGCCAAAACAGCTTTGCAGACTACATGTGGGTGCAGAAACAGAGATGGAGGGAGGAGCAGAGGAGCTGCCCATAACCTTCTCCTTCATATGATACAGCAGATACCCCAATGCATGACACTTAGGGGGTGAGGGAACCTCCTGTCCCTTTAGATTCTCAATGAGTCTACTCCAATTTTTAGGCGATGCTTTGCAGTGAGGATGTGAATATAACAATAGGTGTACTAATGCATAGCAATGAATGTCTATAGAGATTTAGGGTCTGCTCTCATCTCAAGCAATGAACTAAAGCCTGGTGCCTCCACACCTTGTGTCTCAGTTGTGTCACTTTAAGGCTGGGGGCAATATACCTTCATCACTTTCCCAGCTACTATGATCAATATTTTATTGATGTACGCAAGATGTTCCTCCCATGAAAAGAAGCAGAGAATGGAACCTGTGACAGAGAAGGAACAGGGAATGAGCATATGCTGCATTTAACCGAGCTACTGTGATGTCCTGCTTTAGTGGACAGGGGTTAAAGGTAGAGTGCTTTGACATAGGGCTGGGAGAAATGCTGTGTTTATAAGATCATGAGTTAATTATGCTTCCAAATTCCTCGTGGACTCACATTAGTAGCTACCCCTCTGGCTGAACTTGACAAGGCCTCACAAATTCCCTTGAATGTCCCAGCCTACATCAGGGTAAAGAGCATATACTTTGGATACAACTTAAAAGGGTAGGCAACATCTGGGTCAGAGAGAAAACAGGGAATAGCTGAACATCACTACACATCTCCAAGAAAATTACAATGTTAAATACTTCAAAAATGAGATCAGTTATCTTTGGGAGCTTTGTCTAATCTACCTTTGACTATGCAAAATGTCACGGAAGCATGAAAGCACAGTGAACACAGCTGAGTAACCACTTTTTTTCCTGTTGTTTTGTAATTGTCCAGTATTGCAGTGAAATATCCAGGGATTTTCCACACTGCCGAACAACTGGGCTTCGAACAGGTGAATACCCTCCTATAATAGTCACTGTGCAGAGAAAAAAAATGTAGACAAAGAGTGTTAAGGTCATCTCAGAATACAGGGTTACTTGACATTGGGTTTCCATCAGACAGCTCTCTTAGGCTCTGATGCATGGCCTGTTGTAGTAGGGTGAAATGCACTGTGTTGCTCTGGTTCTCTATGTCATACAGGCAAAAACACATGCTCAGAAATGAAGTCCAGTTAACTATCCCACAAAGACATTTTCTACTTCACAGTTTCCTGGTAGCATGTTCAATATTGTAACATGATGACACTGATGATTACTACCATATAATCTTTTTTTCAGTAACTATCTAGAACCTTCTAAAACACATAGTCACTGCTGACCCTCAACAGTCATTGCATGTGACTTCACTGTAATCGCATTAATCAGTACATTTTACTGATTTTACTGATTCATATTGCCCTGTTGTTGGTCTGCAGGCAGTGTGCTGTGCATGTGTGGACTCTGACTTAGGAATTGCTGCCCTGTACTTTGCATGAATGTTGACTGACACAGTTTTTGATTTAGCAAGCATAGATGCCTGTGTCTGAGATGGTCACATAAGGCTCCTTTAACAAACAACAGAGAGAAACAGGCACCTCTGGCTTTCCACAGATTGTAAAGGGAGTTGAGAGTGACTAGCTGTGTGTCAGTGACACACACATGATGTTAACTCCATCCATCTTGCCACACTATAGCAAAAAAAAGGATTTGGGAAACAGCTGTGAGGGTAGAAGGAGCAAAGTACTACATGTCAGCCAAACTTGTTACGTTTTCACCATTTGATAGAAAAGAACTGGTTGCATTTTCACATTTGCCACTTTAAAAGTAATTTGTAAAGGAATGTCTGACAAAGTAGGTATTTTATCCTGTATTGTTTGGAATGGGTTCTGTATTTTCCTATGCTTCCTCTGTACTTTTCTGGCTGGAAAGCATTAGCTTAAGTAATTACATAGCCAGTAATTAAGTAAGTAAATGCGTAGCCAGGATAGGTATGCCAGGAACCAGAACCTTTCTGGGCTTGTCTGGCCATGAGGCCCATGTCTTTTCCCCCAAGGACCCGCTCCCATGAAATTACTGAAGGATGACACCTGAAGCACCAGAATCAGGAGTGGAGGCACCTCTGTTCTAAGTAGAGTTGTAGTTTCACCCCGTTTACACAGTTTTAATGAACCCTGAACCTTGTGTGAACTCTACAGGGAAATGTGCCAACGACAGCTTTGAGAATCTCGCAGCACCTTAAGAATATTGCATCTGGCAGGATGGAATAGCTTTGAGATCATTTATATTGTCATGTTGACTTATTTACCTGTCATAAACACTGAAAGGAAATATTTCTAAGTTTAGAGCTTTACAAAAAGCCTCTAGCATCCCTCTTAGAAGTGTATGTAAATGAAGATGCGTATTTTTGATATGCTGTTTGATCACGCTGCAAAGAAATATAACATCGTTCAGGAAAGTAGAGGCAAACTTTTGTGGGTTTGAAAAACCCCACATTATGGGAACACATGTGGGATGTGTAGTCTTCTACACAAAAAGGACCAGCTGACTCCTTCCCATTTTCTGACTGGCCTGGCAAGGCCTCCAAAAGGAGATAAATTGCAGAACACAGTTGGAGAGTCACTGGCTAGCTGTTTACTCAGGCAACGCTTTCTTAAGCAGTCCTTTTTATTTTGTGCTTCACTTTGAGTTGTTTCCGTTTGCTGACCAACCACCACCACCCTTGATACTTTATTAATATGCTGCGGCGGAAACCGTCCATCAGTCACACCTGGAATTTGGACAGATGAGGGTAGCTACAGCTAGACAACACAGGAGTGTACGGCCACCCCACAGTGTTGAAATGTAATTAAAATGGTTCCTGTCAGGCTCTGTTTTCTGCTGCAAGGCGAGGCACTGTTTGGGAGTACGGGGCGGGTATCACGCTGTGCTGGGATGCTGTGAATATGCCATTTGCCTCCATACCACTTCTGACGCCAGATGGCAGCTTCAACAAGGCACACAATGCTAGGGCACTAAGACCCACACATCTGCTTTCCATCAGGATTGCCTTGTAAGAAGGGCTGATATGGGCTCTTTGACCTACCCTGTCACTATGGGAAGAAAAAAACCCATGGAACTGGTCACTTTAGGCCTCACTCCAGTTTGCTTTTTCTACCTCAGATGGTAAAATGGACACACTTTGCTGCCTAGGGCCTGCAAGCTGCACAGCCAGGCCAAGCCTTACAGCAGGGAAAACCCCAGGAAAGCTTTTTACCACTTGCAACACCAATTTGCAGAAAAAGATTGCCGAGAGTTGGAAGGATCCCATTTTCCACACCAGCAGCCCACCAGCCAGGCAGTGGCAGCATGCTAGTCACCATATAAATAGCCTCTGCCTTCCCTCTCCTCGCCAACCTCCCTTTTGGGGGGCTGGAAACACATAGTACATCTGTCACAGCTGATCTGTGTGAAGAAAAACATACTGTGCACAGTCAAGAAGAGGCTCATGGGAGAAGATGTAATTGATTTCTTATTTAACCTGGCCTAATTACGGTGATTAGATGCAGCTGGACACAGGCAAACACTGTGAAAGGTAGCGGGGAGATGGTGCCCAGTGTTGCACAGGCTGAGGCAGGACTGCTGGCACGCCTCATCACGAGACATTATCTCCTCCCCTTCCCAACCACCTTCTCCTTGTCGAATTTAGTAAGAACCCCATTGGCATGGGAAACCAGTGATGGGAGTGAAACTTGGAGCAAGTCTGGAATTTGTCATGTGATTTTATAGAAATCAGTAGGCCCATATGAAAGTGGGGTTCAAGGAGCACCCACTTCTGCAATCTTTCCTCTGCCTGAGTTGGCTGTGTTTTCTTTGTAAACTTATAAACAAGAAGTCTAAAATGCTCTGCCACCTACTGATAAATGACACTGCTGCTTCTCATCGGATGAGCCTTAGAAGGTCAGTTACACATTGGGAGCTTAGCTGAGGAGAGTTTTCTGCCTTAATGGAAAACAGCTGCAGAGGCAAACCTGCCAAAGCTGAGCATAATAGCAGCAAATCTGCACTACATAGGGTAATTATTCACTTCTGGAGGAAGCCAACAAATAGAAAACCCCTTCCTTAAATGCCCCCAGGGCCTCAAAGAAAATAATGTAAACTCAGAAACAAATGACTGGAGTTTCCAATCCCACCTTCTCTAGAATGAGCTTGACAGGGAGAAGACAAAACTCTTTCTCAGGTGTGAGGCTATGGGATATATGGGAATATTTATCTCCACTGCAGAAATACACACCAGGTGTAAACTCTCCCACTGAGCTGCACACTGAGTAAGGCAGCTCTGTTACTGAAGCATTAACCTCAAGCAGAGGAACAGCAGGAAATACATGGGGAGGTGATGTGATCGAAACTTAATCAGCTACAGCTATCACTCGGTGATCATCTGCCTGCTGTCTGTGAGTACATTTGTGCCAGCTGCAGCAGCTCATTCCAAGTGAGTTTGGCCAGTGTGCCTGTGTGGAACTCGCTGTTTGACAGTGGGAGACGTGGAGAGCTGGAGGTAGCAGGGAAGGCCAACTGGAGCAGCAAGCTATGTCTAGGAGCAACTCAGGGACACTGTTGGAGGGAACAGCAGGGTGATAGAAGACACAAGTCTCTCACCTTAATTAATTAGAAGACTGCTATAACTTTCAGTGACTGACACAAGCTGTCTTACTCAATAGCTATCCCATACTAAAGACACGTATCTGGATTTCCTTCTCAAAACTAATACCCTGACTCGATGAACATGGTCGCACCATGTCTCATATGGTCACGTACTCCTGTCCAGAGAGGGGCAGCTCTCCCTGTGCTCCCTTGCCTGCTGTGAGCAGCTACACAGGGTATGCTCATGGGGAGGCTGAGCCTCCCAGTGCCCCCTGCAACAGATGCAGAACTTTGTTCATAGTGTCGCACCTCACGGCAGTTCCGTAAGCAGCAGAAAGCTGAATTTAAAGGGCTTTTGTTCATTCTCCAGTAGGCGTGGAGTAACTGCGCGACCAGAGAAACAGTCAATAAGAAACTCTTCTTGCTGTCTGCCAAGAGAAATGTTAGTGGGAGCCAATTTTTGCTGTGATGATTGTTACTGCTGCCCACCCAAACTTGCCACGGCAGCAGCAATACACTAAAAATATTTAAAATCTCTTCCAGTGTTGTGAGAATCACAGTGATCCTATGAGAAAAGTCAATTGTACATAATGCCTGCCACTGTGAAGTGTAAGTTAGCACAACTGCTAGTGGCATAGGCCAACATGACCCCTGACTGGAAGCAACGGACTTGTAATTTTAAGAGCTAAAGTTAAATTATTACTTTGCAGTAATTCCTCAACATATATCATGAAGTTTAATCAAGTAGAGACAACTATGGCCTCAGTATAGGCTCTTCAGAAGTATCAGAAGCATAATACAGAAACAGAGCAAGATTTGTTCTGGTGGATAGATCCATGATAAACTTATGCAAATTCAACCATAACACCCAGAGTTGGAAATAAGAAAATTCAGACAAATTGGTACTTGTAATCTCTTGCTTGATACCTCTTGCAAATTGTTAGTTGCTTCTGTTGTCTGGTTACAATCTCTCATAATCTGTGTAACCTATATTAACCTATAGGTTAATTAGTGCAAAAGAATAACCTTCAGAAAGATAATGAGTCTGGAAGCATGCTTATTTTCGTACATTGTCTTGTAGCTGCTGTTTCATATTCATAAGATGTTATCTGAAAGAGAACTCAGCTTGCTTCCTGTTACACATTTGTCTGCAGACCTATTGCTATAAAATTTGGTCCCCTTTAATTTAATCTGAAATAGTAGCAACCTCTGCAACTGATAGGCATACCTAGAAGTGGGTGATTTTTTTGCAATGATTTTTTAAAGAAGTTTTTGAAAACAGATTGGATTCAGTTAATGAAGGTTCTTAAACTAATTTTGAGCAACAGGATAAATATTTTAGTTTGTTGGATGGATTGATCACCATGTCTTGACAAGTGTATCCTGTTTTCCCACTTGCTGTTAGTTTTTAATGTGCAGTTGCAGACATTCAGGCCAGCTAGGCTGATGCCCCTGAGGAAGAAAAATCAGCAATGCAATCAAGTATATTCCAAGTGCAATTTTGTTTTATTGCTCACATACTCCAGTTCTAGAATGAAGGTGGTTCAACAGATGTGTCCAGAATGCAATATCTCAAAAATGTCTGCAGGACAGAGATCAAACTTCCTTTGTCTTCATTATCCTGGAACAGTCACAGTCTCTATAACAGGACACTGCATTCAAACAAACAAACAAACAAACAAACAAAAACCACCACAAGAACCTAGGTTATCAAGACCATCTAGTGTATCTCTCTATTTCTCCCCAGACTAAGAAATTTGTAAAACCATGTTTACCAGTACCACCTGGATTTACCGGCTATAACCAAGTGCTTAATACTGTACTTCTGGTCTGCTGCTGTGACTGTTTTTAACCAGAGTGCAAGAACAAGACTGTGGGACTGACATTTGTGCAAAGAAATCCCTGTCCTCTCTTTTTAGAAACTGGTTCTGATCTGATTTATTTTTGCAGAGGTGACAGGCTTCTTTTTCCTGTTTTTTTTTTCTCTACAATTCAATGCTGGTAAGAAGGTTTGTTGAAAAAGGTGATGTGTTTGTTTAGGTCAAGGGTAGGTGAAGGGTAGCAGTACAACAGCTTTTTCCAACCCTGCTTCAGAAACAGGAGATGAGCACTTGTTCTGGATGTTCTGGGAGCCATAACTCAGCATTCAGGTGTGGTGCAACAGATGCTGGATGTGCAGGAGCTCTTGCAGGCACCCAGGGCATCAGGCAGACTGACTGTAATCTCCTACTTGAAGCTACTTCATATCTCCTCTGTCAAACTGCTAGTGGAGTGAGAAAAGATTGGGGTACAGAGCTGAAGTGAACTCTTGATTAGCCTGCATATGCCCTTTGCACTTTCAAGTGATATCCAAAAGAGAAAAAGAGCCAGAAAATACTTCTCTGAGCAGCACTAACTGGCTGAGCAGGCAGACTGACTGTAATCTCCTACTTGAAGCTACTTCATATCTCCTCTGTCAAACTGCTAGTGGAGTGAGAAAAGATTGGGGTACAGAGCTGAAGTGAACTCTTGATTAGCCTGCATATGCCCTTTGCACTTTCAAGTGATATCCAAAAGAGAAAAAGAGCCAGAAAATACTTCTCTGAGCAGCACTAACTGGCTGAGGCACAGTGCTCTATGAGTTCCTGCTTGACTTTGCAGCCCAGAGGAGGATCCAGTGCCCAGGGGAGCAGCAGGCTTTCCTCTGAACTTCTAAGGCTGTGGGATGGACTCTGCCACCCTCTCTGACACCTTCTCTTCCTCAAGAGTTCAGATAAGGGAGGAAGAATTTCTTTCACTTTGGTTTTTTGGAAACAATTGGTCCTTTCTTACCATCATCTTTCACTTTGTTAAAAATGTTTGCTTCAACCAAGATATGAAGGATTGCGCCTTCATAACTATGCCAAGTGAAATATAATGGAAAATCTTTTTGTATGTTTTGTTTAATAGTGCTGGGACAAAAACATACAAAATCCCCAAACTTACGTATTGTTCTTTGCATTTCTACTTCATTAGCAATGAAAACTAATTTTAATGCAAATAAAAAATGAGACATCAATTTCATAAGGCTAATAACCACAAGGGTGAAGAAAAGCTAATTCATCAATAAATTTTACCTTTTCTAAAAGCTAAATCTATTTTTTTTTTTCTGAAAGCAATACATCCTTAACCCTTTGCTTGTATCTACATGTTTTTTTCCCAGCACAGATTAAGCTAAAAATGTGTTCAGGGCCCCAGAGGCATTGCAGGTTATGCAGGCACTCAAAGCCTGCTTTGGTCCATGCAGCTGGGTGACCCCAGGTCTGGCCCCAGTGGGCAGCCCCCTTGCCATATCCTGACAATGCCCACACATGTTCATCAATATACAAACAGCTTAGAGCTTAGAGCCTCATGGTGTCAGATCTAACATCTTCAGTGCAATCAAGGGTTTGTCACATGCACCCATCAGCCAGCATTGTCCTCCCAAAGCAGTGTTTTCCTTGCAGGTAGGTTCAGCCAATTTACAGGTACTGTTTCAGCAGGCTAACTGGGGAAAAACCAGGAATGGAAGCTGCATCAATGAAACTGAATAGAAGAGCAAAAAGATGTTGCCATGTGCCCATATCAGGAATTGGCTGGGTTTCTGAGTCACTTGGGTATAATGTGAATGCAAAATAAGCATGTTTCATTCACGATATGGTCTAAAATCCCAGCTCTAGTTCCCTCAAACTTCTGTTCTTTTCACGTCATTCACAGAAAGACAGAACAGCTGCCAAATCTAAACCAGCATAATTACAAAAACCAAAACATAAATGAGTATCTGGACAAAGCCCAGGTCCTTAGAGGTACTAAGGCACTTAATTTGGCATTTGAATGCTTGCATTTCTGTAAAGTTTATCACAAAGCTAGGTATAAAATAGGCTTCAGGCTCCAAGACAGCTTTTCAGTTTGGCCCCATACTGCTCTTCCATGGTATCTCAAAGTGTCTTCTGTGTTAGAAACATTGAATTTTCTAGAAATTAATCTAAAATAGTGTATTTGGCTGTGCTCCCAGCAATTTTAAGATTTGGCATTTCATTTGGTTCTGCTTATAATCCAAACTAGCTGCGACTTCTGCAGACCCTATAGCCCAAATCATCCTAAGGAAACTAAATGCATCATATTAATATACTAAGGATAATTATTCTGATTAGAAAATCAGTGGGCACTTCTTTGCTGTCCCTTGATTGTCCATGCAGGAAATCAAGCAGGGGTGGCGAATTGCATGCAGACATATTAGAGAACAGTGTGGGTTCAGGTATGATTCCCTACTTGTGGCACCGTTTGAGTTATGGACTATCAGTTGTTTGGTAGACTGTGGAACATTCAAATACAACCACTAAAGATAGCATTGACGTAGTTAATGGGACTTCTGCAAATATAAGAATAAAATACTAAATAATGTATATAAAAATAAGCACTTTAATGGAGCTGGTGAAATGACCCTGTTGGAGAAGTATTTTTGCCTGGTTGAAATACAATAGCATTGTTGAAATGAAAAGAGAAAACGGATGTATGCATTAAGCTTTTAACAAAACTTGATGCGTTTCCCTGAAATGTCTTTGTTCCCACAAAACAGTCCTTTCTAATGAAAAAAAAAAGTGCCATGAGATTTTCCCATCAGTTCTCATTTCATGCTTCTAACTCTCCTATGCCTTTTTGAAAATTTCACTTGTTCTATTGCAGAAACAATTTTTGGCCTCCCAAAGACACAGAGAAAGGACTGTTTTCTTTTTCGTGAAACAAATGCTTAAAATACATTCTGAGTTTAATTTAAGGAAGAACTCATAAGGAGGAACTCTATCATTATGCAGGTTGTGTATGTGCCACGCCGTAATTAGCAACATGACACATGAAGAATGTTTCCTAAGGAAAAAGAAATTCAAGTGGCACACTCTTGCAGGTTTTATTTGTAGTTCCTTGCAGATGAAGAAATTTGTTTGCTTTACATAGCCAAGATATCCAAGTTTGCCAATAATCATTTAAATCTTCAGTTGCTGAAATTTTCCAGTGCATACTGAGCCAATATCAAATGTTCATGTCAGCCAGACTTGACAGAGGTTGAGCAAGTCTGCCTGCTAATTCTAGACCCTGAGTGAGGTAACTCCAAGCTTAATAGAGAACCTCACATTTGTCTGATATTCCTGCCATGACTCAGGTGGTGTTTTGTGCGATCCAATTACTTTCGTTATCGACTCTGATTCTGTCTTAATTAGTTTTCATTGAAAAAGAAGGGTTTTGGGGAAAGAGAGTTCACCCTTTCTATTGAAATATTCGATAATGGCTACAGCAATGCCTTTGGCAGGACACCTGTGGAAGGGAACTTTGGAATGGTGATGAAGAACTTTGATGCCTTCATGAAAGATGTGTTCTGACTGCTGCTCTCACTGCTCCTGAAGCACAGCAAAAGTCATGCAATTTAACATCCAAGCTCCTTTGCATCTTTTGTGCTGGTAGAGACTGGAAAATAATTTCCCTAAAGCTAACTCTGGGCTTGTGGCCAAAAAGTAACAAGTAGTGAAGTTTTTGAAAGCTTCAAAAGTAGCTAAAATCAACAGCTGGGTCTTCAGCTGGTGCAAACAAGAATGGAATGATGGAGTTTGATGGGCTGGCTTTGTAGTCTGATGTAATTCTCCTTTCATAGATGCTTTTTGTTCTGAAATGATCTGCTTAAAATGGTTAAACAGCAGACAATCAGAGTCAGAAACTCCATTACCAGTCAACTAATTCTTAATTCTTGCATGAAATTGTGGTTACTCATGTATGCAGTCATCTGTCCAGCTTTTAATCACAAAATAAAACTGTGACCTGTGTTTATAACTATTTTCCTGTGCAAAACGGCATAAGTCTGGTTTTGGCAGTGAGCTACTAATCTCTATCTTGACACAAATTCTAGTTCTAAGCTTTCTGAGGGATTAGGAAGAAGGGAAATATTATTTCCGATTCTTCTCTGCTTGTAGGTGGAGGTGGACAGCAAATCAGTCTTTTCCTTCAGTTATGCCACCCAGTTGCCTTAGAAAGACCCTGTTATATTTTAATGTAAAAAAGAACAAGTTGAGAAGCTTTGAATATGCAACCCAGTGCTGTTGAATACTTTGGTGTTAGCACACTAAGTGATTTTAGAAGTGGAGATCTTTAAAATGAAAATTACTAGCTCCTGGTTTCGTAAGTGTCATTTTTTAAAACTGGAGTTGATGGCAACACGATTCGTGATTCTTAATGGAAATGACCTATCTTCCCAATAATCTTCCTGAATTCATTTTTCTTCTACATCTAGGACAAATTTAGGTGAACTGGATCTTCAAATATGAAAATTTTTTTTTGCTTCAGAGGCACTTTTACAATTCATTTTAATCAGAATACATACTATTATTCTATAATTCAGTCAATAAGTTTAAAAAAAACCGCTTTTTAAACCAAACTCCATGAAACACAACCCCTCATCACTCTGCAGTGTATGCAGGACTTCACACCAGTTTATTAAAGAGGCAGCAAATATTCAGAGCTCTGTCAGGATTTGGCTGGTGTCATGATCTCTGTCTGAAAGTGATGGAGAGACTACCTGGATATCGTTCAAGCTTCAAATATGCCACCTAATTTTAAGAAAAGAAGTAGCACCTCCTTTAATTGCCTCGGTGAGCAGCAGCTGGCATGACAGCCAGACCCTGTTCAGAGATGGTATAACTTGATTCTCTTCTACATGTGCTTCACGTCAACATCTTTATAACCGATCTCAAGGCAAGAGCAAGGGAACAGAGAATATAAGCAACCTCCTGCCACACAGCAGGGAAATTTAACTGCTATGGAAACAAGAGCAGCTTAGCAAAAAGAGAATTAACTGGATAGGTTTCTACAATCTGCTTGGCATTTTACAGATGTATGGGGAAAAGAAGAAGTTAAAAACCATTGAAGCATTACCACATCTTCCCCATTTGTCTGTTGACAGCCTAGTTAGGAATGGGCTTGCACACAATAAATCGACCTTGACACTGTGTTCTTGGTCTTGTTTTGTAGCATTGTAGTGCCAGGCATTGTCCAGGTCTGGGTCCCACCCCTGTTTTAAGGAAAAATTGAGAGCTTTGTTACTGCATTTAATGCTTTGCTGTGCCTTGGCTTTAGCTGGGAGTGTCAGGTTGAAGAAAGCACGATTTCTTCTTTTTCTCCACAGATAAAATTGAGAAGCACCAGCTGTCTGGAAAGAAACTTCATTTTCATGATCTCCAGAGCAGAGCTGCAGAAGTGCTTGGATAACCTTCAAGAAAGAGTGACTCTCCTATATGCTGGTGTGAAGCATGTTTCTGAACTCTGAGGTTTGTCACCAGCGTTTGGCAGGCTGGACTATTTGTGGACTAGTTACTACATTATTCAACTGTCTGCATCACAGCTACCACCATCCCTTTACAATGATGTAAAGTGAAAATGTGCTGTCATGTTTGTCATAACGTAAATTGATTTATAAAGAAAATAATGCCAGCTGTCAAAAAAGACTTAAATACTTGTGCTCATGGCTCATCATGAGTGATCAGATTTGGTTTTCTGTCTTTCCTGTTTATGCACAATTCTGAAAGAGACCTGGCCGGTAGTGCAAAGCACTTGCCATCTTAAATCCCAGATTCAAAAGATACAGGACACCCAGTTGCGCTTCCTGTGTGGTATTACACACAGTACTTTCTATTAATATTTATTAGAACCAGAGCAAAATACCTTGCAGAATATTTCATAAAGAAGAGAAAAATTAACTATTTATGGGATAGACATGAAGTACCAAGAAGATTCATGTTCACTTGTGTGGGCAATACAAGTAAACAGTTCATACTGTAGGCAGAGGAACCTGCCCCAATCTGTACACAGAGTGAGAGAGAAAGGGTAGTCCAATATAAAAAATAAAGCTGCTTACAAGTGGGGAGGAAGATACAAAAAATATATATATGGTGCTTCAGACAGCTAGAGCTCAGTTCAGGAAACACAAGAACCTAATACTGTTTGAGATACCTTATGATATCCTGGTCACGCTCAGTTTTAAGTAAATAAGTGGTTTTTACCTATCTAGAGTTAGGTAAAATGTTTTCTACATTTGCAAACCCCAGAAAGCTGAAACCATGTGAACTTCTGATAAAATCACGTCTATCTGCAGTAGTTTATGGGAAGAGAAGAACACTTGTGTAAAAGATCACAATCACATTTACTTCCAAGCTAGATAGGATCAAATTCTCAAATAATTTGATTTGGCAGATTATCTTTATTAATTGTTCATATTTCTGTCTAGGCACTATTACTGAAATAAAAGTGCCCTCAAAACCTAGAGAGGGTGGATGGATATTGCTTGGCTATGTTCCTTGCATTTGCACAACCAGCTCTAAATTAATTGTTTTTTGGTTCCTGCTTCTTAAAAGTGAGGTGCTCAGCTGATTCTGAATTTTTGTAGTTTTCTACTCACTGATCAGCCAAACACTAACAAGTCAGACTCCACCAGAGTCTTTGAAGAGGGGCTCTAACATCCCCATTTTGCAGAGTTAAAACCAGAGGCATAATAGAGGATAATAACCTGTCAAGTTTAATCTTCAAATTTAAACACATCTCCTGCAAATGCCCTTTTTTCCCCACCGGTCTCTTCTCTGAAGCCCAAGAATCTTCTGGCTACAGTGAAGCCGCTGCCACATGGCTTCTGCTGGCTGTTAGCAGAGGTGTGTTGTCTCGTTTCCTCGTGCATGTGATCTGCCTGCTGCTGCTCCCTTGCACACGGCTAGCACTAGGAGCTTTCTGAGGCAGAGGCTGTTACTTTTGTGCTGTGCTCCTCCAGCAAGCAGCACAATGGGACTCTGGTTCATGGCTGAGGCCGCAGGGAGCACGGTACTACAAGCAATAGTATAGGCACTAAGAATCACATGTTCAGAGTAGCAGAATAACCAAGAGCACACTGCAGACCCCTGTGCCAAGGCCTGAACTTTGTCCACTCATCTGCCTATTTTTCTTAGTGACATGCTTGATGGGATAAGTAGGTTGGTTTTAATACAAAACTTCCTGGATGCAATTAATGGCATATTTTGTTCCCTGATGATTATTGTTTTATGTTGACTACAACCAGGTTTCGGTGGTTTTCACCCAAGTGTGATTAAACATGATTCTCTGAAAAGGAGACACCTAATTGGGCCTCAGAAAGGTTTTGTTTCTCTAGGGCTATACACTTTCTGGCATAAGATCAAGGGAATTTAGGTGTCAAATATGGTTCATGAGATAGACATAAATTCAGAAATGGCTCCCGTTGTCTGAACCACTGTGGTTCTTGTCAAGGGTCAGCTGCCCAGTATTATTTGATTTGGATCCTGATTAAGTATCAGCATTTATGGCTTTTTGTTTGTGTGTTTGTTTTAGGAGTTACCCAACAGTACTGACCTTGTGACAAACTTAGACCAAGTTTCACCAGTGCCTTGAAGGGTTACATGGAAGACCATGACAGTATTTTTTTTTTAATTTTGAGTGTACATGGATTTCTACCACTTTGTCACCATCCCAGCCGTCAGGGCTGGTCCAATCAAGATCCCAGGGACAGTATTACATATGGCACATGTGACTTGGCCCTCCTTGGGTTGATTGCACACCATCTTGGACATTCAGTTGCTTAAAATAACTTCTCACTCAGCATCAAAGACAAGACAAGCAATTAGACAACCAGGCAAGCTAAAGCAGGACAGATGATTTCCTGTATCACTGTAAAAATATCAAGGCCAGACCCATTTTCCAAGTGTCAACTGTAGTTACAAGCCATCATGACTATGACTACATGGTCTAATGAGGGAATAAGAGGCACAGGGAAACTCCGTTGTGCCCTTATCTTTGATAGTAAGCCAGATGATAAATTGGTATGCAAGTGTCTGAGAATGTGCAGAACCCTATTGTCATCTTCCTCTCTGATATACCAGGCAGGAGGCAATGTAGGAAGGCCCTCTTTGTGTTTTGGTGTAAGGCACTTCCTAGTACATAGTCAAGACTGAAATGAGAGTTGGGTATCAGAATACCTTTGAAACTGACCCAGAAGCCCTTTCACTGAAACTTCTTGAAACCACAGCATTGAAACTACCAAACCATAATGAAGCAGGCTATTTTGACAAATCTCTGCCACACAGACATGGACTTGAAAGTACCAGATTTTTTGTCTTGGAGGCAGGTGTGCATTACGGATGTACTTGCAGGGTTATGTACATGTAATTACATGCCTGCTAGGCATGAGCCAACCTGACCTGGACTAAAACATGACCAAAAGCTGTATTGCTTTGATTAGTGTGGTGCTAAGCCCAGGTCTGTGAGGTTTGATGAGAAGCATAAGACATTGTCATAGGCCCAGTCTTAAAAAAGTATCTTGGCGCAGCAGCACTTCTTCTGGAGGATGGACGGAGCTTGCTCATGTTTGCTTGTGACTTGCATGTGGCAATTGGACGCAGGCAGATGGACTGACCTTCAAGACAACATGCTAAACTGATATTTGCAGGTTCATTTCCCATGCATTCCAAATAATTGCCTTGCAAGACAAATGACTACTCTTTGTGTGCGGTGCTCCACTTTGTTTTATAATGCACATGTTAAGTAGCAGGACTGTAACTGTCAAGGCTGGAAAAAGAATTTTTACCTCTTATTTCTGCCATCAAAATTCATTAGAAAACAGCATGCAAAGTATGGAAGGCAAATTTGAAATTTTCACAATAACTGTGAAAAGCAGTGAGTTTCAACACATTGAACTGCCTTCTAATTCACTCATAAATACTTGAAATAAAATGAGAGTTCTGCCTTAGGTGAGAATGGTGCTTAAAAATTTGGGAGCTAAATGCAGAAGTAATTTCCCAAGCTCTCTCTGTACCCTGTATGGAGACAATGACTCCTGGGCTAAAGGGGTGTTGAGAGTAGCTACAGTTATATATATTCTCTTGTTCGGAGGTACCACCACCTGATGTCTGTTGAGGGAACCTAAGGAAACTAGACCTTCTGGCTAAAGTCAGTCTTCATAAATAGTCTCCTACACCTCCTCAGTCAGTCTAATGAGGCAGGTAAAACATGTACTCTTCAATTATATCTTCTTTCTGGTCCTTAGTGTGGCAGATGACAATGGGTTTATTAGTGTAGTTTTGAGTTCACTGTAACTCATTTTCCTGCTTATTATGTTTTCTTAGCTGTACTCCTGCATGGGCAATACTCTGTGCTTGAGCTTCATGGGATCAAGCCCCAGCAGCAGCTGTGCTTAAAATATTAAATGTTTAAGTCTGAGCCAACTTACTAGAATATGAATGCCACCGAGAAGCTGCTGCTTAGCAAGTTTATGAGACATCATGGCTTTAAATATTAAGGACATGAAGACAAAAGAAACATAACTTGAAGTTGCCAACTGGCCCTGGAGAAACTCGACAACATGGTCATTGTCCTGTTAATGAACCTGTTCTTCACTCTCCTTCCCATCATTACAGAATGAATAATTGAGAGCAGCAGATAATTCTTACCTTGCTTGCCATGAGTTTCAAATTAATAGTTTATAGTAAAGACCAAGCTGAGGGAAGCCATTCTTAGTTGTGTTGTAGTGGGACTTCTAGATGTAAACCTTGTGCCTGGTTAATCAACTTGCTATGCATCATACTCCTACCATCTGTGCTGCTGAGGTTAGGCTTAATAAGGCTTCTCTGCACTGAGTATGACCTTCACGTCCTCTCTCAAGCAAGGACAAAGAAATAATCAAACCAAGAAAGTCCAGTGAGATTACAGGCCTATGTGAGATTTACATCTCATATATCAATGCACACAGCTTAGTATAAAGTGGCATAGTGGCATGACATGTTGTCTTATCACTATGCTTGCTTTTCTTCACAGGATCACTAAGGGGGTCCCTAAGTGACTATTACCTTAATAATAGCTAGATTTTTTTCTATAAATTTAATGCTTCCTGCATAATAGGACATTTTCAGTGTTCATTTTCTTTGTCAATGTCTGAAGAATGATTGCTGTGTATTCTTGATCAAAATACAGGCTTATATCCTGCTAGTATTTAAACAATAACACAAATAATATTACTAATATTATATACATATAAAACCATATATACTTATACGGTCAGAACCATAATTCTCATTTTTCTTTCTCATGTGGTGCATTTCAAATTTAAAATTTAACAGAGCTCTGAATATAAAAGCACAGGATGAGATTTTCAAAAATGCATGGCACAGGGTGATAGAATTCAGAGGTGGTTTGCTCAGCATGTTGAAATGCAGGTTTGCCACGAGTCTCAAATGAAGACAGGCATTTAGTTGTACTGCTCTGCAAACAAACCTGAACCGTGTTAAGTGAAATACTGATCTCCTAACTTCAGCCATCTAAAACAGTTTGAGAGCTAATCAGATTAGGCACAAAGCAGGCACTAAAGGCAACAAGAAGTCAGTCAAGAAAATGCAGTAATCCATAAAGAAATATAGGGACCTCTAAAGGGTGATTCATCTCACATTAACTTTCGATTGAGAGACTAATGCATATAAGATGAGTCATCTTTTCTAAAGGTCTGTTATGGTGACCTCAGAAGTTTAGACTTTACACAGCTCGTATTAGGTGAAATGAAACTATTCATCCAAAGCTGGTTCCTGGCTCACTCCCTTCACATTTAAAGAATTAACACCAGCTGTATGCCTCGCCGGTATTGACACATTGAGCTTGCAGTCAACAGAACTGAGCTATCAGTGCTTGCTAGCAGAAGGAAAGGGGAGTCAGAGCTGCCCCACTTCTTATTCTTGGCCAGGTACTAACACTGTCCCTAAGTTAACTCCCTAAGCTGACAGTGGACAGAAACTTGGTATCATGATTTTGCCTATAATTTCTATTGCTTCTGGGCAGTTAGGTCACATAGAATCATAGAATCACTGTGTAGGAAAAGACCTTAGAGATCATCCAGTCCAACCGTATCTGTCCACCACTAAACCATATCTCTCAGCACCTCATCCACCCGTCTCTTAAACACATCCAGGGATGGTGACTCCACCACCTCCCTGGGCAGCCTGTTCCAGTGTGTGGTAACCCTTTCGGTGAAGAACTTCTTCCTTACATCCAATCTAAACCTCCCCTGGCGCAGCTTGAGTCCATTCCCGCTCGTCCGATCATCTGTCATTAGGGAGAAGAGAACAACACTCACTTCTCCACAACCTCCTTTCAGGTAGCTGTAGGCAGTGATCAGGTCTCCTCTCAGCCTCCTCTTCTCAAGGCTAAACAAGCCCAGTTCCCTCAGTCGCTCCTCATAAGACATATTCTCCAGACCCTTCACCAGTTTTGTGGCCCTTCTCTGGACACGCTCCAGGACCTCAATGTCTTTCTTGTAGTGAGGGGCCCAAAACTGAACACAGTACTCGAGGTCTTTAAAACAGAAGTCTAAATTATCCCTCATCAGCTTCACAGTAGACACTGAGGGCTCAAATTTTTATTCTTCACCCATACAAGCTTACACCTAGTCAAGACCAATCTAATTTTGTTATTTTCTGACCAATTTTTTAGCTTTTGTTTTCCTTTATATTATTCTTAATACAGCTGGTACTGTACTTCTCTTATCTGAAGTTAATTCTGTTAACTGTTTGCTCTCTTTTGCAGATTAGTAAGAAACAAAACACTTCTTTAGGATACACCTATGGTTGCTTCCTTCAACTTGATGTTTGGTCATGTGTGGTTACTCTGTATGGACTTTAGGGCAGTTTTCCATGAATATGGTAAGTCCCTTGGAAAATAGGTCTTCAAATAAGATGTTGAAAGTCTCTTTATCAAATTAAAATGTGAAAAAATCATGCAGACTTTATTCTGCATATTCACTCAGTTCTTTTGACTAACCATGTATGACCTAATTCAGCTTATCATACTTCACTGTGGAGTAACGAGGTACCACTCTGTATTCAAGAACCAGTTAATTTAATTTGTAAGTGTTGAAAAATCAATTCTGCTTGGTAAAATTGCAGATCAAGTAGATTACAAGGTTGCAGAGACAATGGCTATATGTTGTGATGGTTACAGCAGTTATAGACAAAGTCAGTGTGTTGCTCATGTGGCTAAAGTGACATGACTGTGATAAAGCTATACAGACCTCAGAGAGAATGCCCCTCTACGAAGTGACAGCTGGCCGTTAGTGTGAATCTTCCATCTTTAGTACATTTCTGAATGGCACTGCTGTGTGTTGAAGACATTTATTTTAACATGAGAGCTCCTTGTTTGTTTCTGGTCTGATTAAATATGTTAAGTGATAGGATCTGGTTCAGAGTCAGTCAACTCACCAAGACCAAAAGGGGAGAGTTCACTTTACAGTGATTTGCAGGAGTGGAAAATTAACTTTTCCCTGGTCAAAAACCCAGACATGCCTAAAACAGGAAATTCAGACTTCTGCCCCCTCCCCAAAGAACCTCTGCACTATTGAAATCTAGAAATAAAATGCCTGTTTTCATTAATTTTTATTTTTGACCTTATGACAAGAGATTCAGAAGTAAAGGAAACAGAGAAGATAAAGAACACCGTTCCCTTCTTAACTGGCAGAAAAGTGTCATTGCAAAATTAATGCACACAACTCCTATCCTAGCACCCGTGGCTGAAGCATCTGGGAGGTGTACTGGTGGGAATTTGTGACCTGAGCTGCAGTGCTTCAATGCAAATACCGTGGGGCTATTCAACAACCTGTCTTGTTCTTAGAGAGGCTGCAAACATCCACTTTCTGTTACTGTGCAGACAGAGCTGCAGAGGGCAAGAGACTGGCCTTGACAGGTCAGCCATGAGGACAGTGGCTTCATCAGCCATCACTGCCAGGGAGTGCATTACAGCAGGTATATTGGCAATAAATTTTACAAGTCACCAGACCTTTGCAGGTGTACAAAGATTCACGTTTTGTGGGTGCAGGAGCTTTGAAGGATGTCTTTATGTATGGGCAGATACTTAGCTTAAAGGGAATACATGATATCAAGGTACAAAACTGGTGATAAATACGTGAATATTCCTTCTATTTGTATCCATGCCAGTGATCAAGCAATGTCCTTGTTGCTGTACAAAAGAAAACTTGAAAGAAAAGAAAAAAAGGCAGTTCTTTTTCCAACTATCACATCCAGCTTTACAGCACAGAAGCCCAAACAAAATCGTGTGAGGGAAGCGATGGATTTGTTTTACAGCACCTGGTACCCTGCAGTCACTGGCTGTGAACAGGGCAAAGTCCAAAATAGCCTACCTCATTTCACTGAGCAATTAACTTATTGTTACAGCAATGGAAGATAACAGACCAGCTCCCACGGGCTAGATACCAGACTAGCTGAAGTGCTTTGGCTCACCTAAAAAGAACACGTTTGTGGAGCTGTACACTTAAAGCTCAATAACACAGGACATTCAGCAAGATTTGGTGGATGGAAAAATAGATTTCTTTCAGGGATATGAATAAATGTGTATTTATTAGGTATAAACATGCCTGCATTTGACTGCTGGAAGCCTGCTGTCTTTTTGCCTAAGATGTTTTTTGATAGTGGTATGAACGTCACTGGCAACAGTATTTTTGATACTGAAAAATAAAGCAGTAGATTATTTTTTTGTAAAGTTATAAGCACATCTAGTTATGAAAGTACCCCTTGTGAATAGAAGACTTGACCTTTCCATTTATTAAAAGTTAATTTCTGTGCTGGCACCTTCATCCATGTAAAAAATATTTTAGAAGTAGAATGAAAGTTCGATTTTTCATTTTTTAAAAATGATTAAGTGAATCCTGCACACCAAGGCTGCATGTAGAATATAGACTCTAGTGCCTTGCTTCTCTTCAACATTCATCTGCTTTATAAGAACCCTCAGTTGCATGCAAGATATAATTTAGGACTACAGTTTCTTTACAAAACCAGAGATGCATAATGGAGATGAAATAAAACAGGTTCCCCTTTGTCACTGCCAGTTTAAATTAGCCTGTTACTCCAGGTGTGATTAAAGCAGAATAGGCAACATAAGGCACATACAAAATAAAAAGCTGATGCATGTTTTATAAAATCATTAATCATTTTACTACATATCATAGATATTCCTCTGTGTAACTGCAAGGGAAGGTTCTGATCCAGACATGGCTTTTGGAAAAAATCCTCAGTAGAGACCTGTCCAGTATAATGCTACTACAATGACACTTAGAATGTAGTATAATAGTATAACAATAATTATAAAAGTACTTATCCCCTTGGGACTCAATTTAAGCACCCATTTCAGTGTTTTCTGGGTTTCAGTGTTTGAGAAAGTGATCTAACAGCAGGCTTATGTGGTGGGTTCAGAATCTGACAGTGGAGAATGGCAGCAGCGAAATTCAGGCATATTCCCTGGTTAAACAGGCAGATTTTAAAATTACTTTGGAATAGCTCACCTCACCTCAGAGGAGAACTTTCAGATATTAAAATTTAATTCTGTCACCATCAAAGGCAAAGAGATCCAGCTCATTTAAGTGGGAGAGGCATTAGGACCTGGCTCTGTAACCTTTAACTGTGAAATAAGAAATTCCTGAGCTGAGCTAAATGTTGTTGAAGTTGCTTCGTATAAGAGCTGCCTTTCACTCAAGATGAGTGTAAAGGGGACATTCAACTGCTCTGTGCAACCAGGTAGCAGAAATGAAAGCTGTAACAAGCACTGGCTTGCACGCTGCAAAGGCTGAGAACAAGACGAATCATTTGGTAGCGGAGAAGGGCGAGACAAACACAGGCATGTAAGAACTGATTGCTGAAACTGTGATTGCCTACCATCTGTGACAGAAGGAGGGAAGGGCACCTGCCACTGAGGCAAATAGTGGCAAAAAGCACAGGATGCATTAACAGGAATGTCAGCAGTAGGGTCTGAGAAAGAGCTACGTGATCGTATCTGTGGGAGTCTGGGAGCAGACAACTTGTCTGATTGCTGCCGTGGCCAGAGAAAACAGGACCCAGCAACTTTTTTGCAGCTAAACATCCTTGATGACATCAGCAATGCCTAAATCCACTGTCAGCCTTTCTTCCTCATGGGAAGAACTCCCTACTGAGCTTCAGCCTATTAACTAAGGTCAGAAAGGACACAGACCAGTTAACAAGGCTTTTTCTGGAAATTGTACTGTTGCGGGAACCAAAGTAACAGCTCTGATACTCCATGTTTTTAAGATAACTCACTTTAATTTATCAACCTATCCTTTACCCCATTATCTTTCTCTGCAGTCTATTAGTGAGTTTTCCTGGAGGATTTGATTTAGTGTGTTTGCATACAAAACAAGGAGCTTGTTGCATCTTTGTCTGGAACAGCCACAGCACGGTCTGTTTTGTTTTGTTGCAGAGTGAAACCTCGTGGGTTCATGTCTGACAGAAAAAACAATCATTCTGTTAGAGCTACCTACTGCTTTTGCCTCTCTGGAGGCTTCTGGCTTCCTCCACTCCCATTCTCAGCTGCTCCTATCTGACATGCCATGCACTGGCAGGAATCGCATTTGGCAGTGTGCTCTGACTGGAGATTCATTTAATCCATATCTCCATTTTGAAATTGTATTTAAGTTGGTGGTGGAATGGTATCATTCAATGGCAAAAAATGGATGTATTTCTGAAGTAACCTAGACATCCTTGCAAAGGCAGAGTGCTCTATTAGGAAAAGTGAACCATAAATACAACAAAATAATGAGATATTCTGACTTGACAATGTATCAGATTGTATGAGCTTCACTTAAGGAACACAAGCCAAAATAAAAGAAGTGGAAAAGAAAAGCAATATATATCAAAGCATGGCTGAAATGTTCTTAAAGTCTACTTTGGCAAAATAAATGAAGATATTTTCCAAGCTGAACTGAGAGGAATGTCAAGAAGGTGAGTGAGTGATCTGAGAATGAATGAAGGAACGTGGATGAACAATGCAAGACTAATCTATTAATTCTCATCCTATTTCTCTGGCTAGATTCATCCTCTGCAGTGAAAGCCATAAATTCAGGATTGTGATTGACTAAAAAGGGCACTGCTTTTAAATCTAAGGTGCTCATCAAGAGTATTGAATACATAAAATTTTTTTTCACACGTAAAGACTGAGTTGCCAGGTGCTGAATTACAGCAAAAATGTCTTCTTCCTTCCTCAAGCAATTTAAGGATTGATGCATTAGGCCTTTCATTATATGAATCACTAAAAGGAACAATCATTAAAAATGTAAATCCTATGCTCTTGAAATATGACCTCTGCGTTCTTTGATTATCCACTGAAGCCCATACTCTGTCTTGAAGCACTAACAAAGCCTATCTTTCACTGTCAAGTTAATTGCAGTAGTGGTGAGCTGTATTACTGCTAAATCCCAGACTTGGTGCATCGCAGTGTTTCTAGGAGAAAAATAATCCTGGCAGAGTCTAGCTTTTCCCTGAGAGTCCAGCTGAAGAGGTTTCACCTCCTCCCTGTCTTCCCGTCTCAGATGGCTTGCAGAGGAGACCTGCACATGTTCCACCTACCCCTGGTTCCTCACAAGTGTAACTACAGATAGAACGTTTAAAGGTTTTTTATGATAGCAATCTTTTCTACCTGAAAAGATCTCTCCTCTGCAGAAGTGCCATATCTTTCAGTAGGACAGCTTGCAGTTTGATTTATTTCTGAGGCTAAATAAGAACATCAAAATCTGACGCTAAGCATGAGTAACTTGTTTAGCCATCTGTAGTCCTCTCACATCAAGATCTTCAGTGTCCCTGAGGAACTCTTTTCTCCACACATTTCCTCTGTCAAGTCTCTTAAAGCATAAGTGCCTTCCTATTACAAGCTTTCTGTGTGTCTACAAGCAAATAAAGACATGATAGTGAGGTTTGTCTCACAACCACTGATGTTTGCAACACGGATACCTACTGCTAACGTGGTCACAACCTCAAGACCCTGGTTCCTCACATCCTGAAGCAGACGTCGTGTCTGTCAGATGGGTCACCCCTAAAAGTGTCTGGTCCTCTCTGTGCGTCATAGAGGAACCTGACAATGATGAGGGCAGATGCAAATGACTTGTCCGTAGCTGCTTTGAGATGACTTCCAGCATCTTGTTCACACAAAGAACACATTGCTAAACAAGAAAGATGATAGTGGACCTACACCTTAATAGGAATAAGACAGAATGGCGTGAACCTCATTTTACAATATTTTTTAAAGCGTAGCCTACCAGAGAGTAGTAGAAATTCATACTCAACAGAGTATGAATTTCTATTCACATGATATAAATAACTCAACCTTACAGATATGCTGTGTGGTTATAGAATTTAATGATTAGTGAAGTTTGTATCAGGAGACACCAAGATCCTGGCTGGCTATGCCCTTGTCAGCACCAGAGCTGGAAGCATGAGGGGGCGCGGTAATAAGATGCTTCCCAGTGAAGAATCATGGATGTGAATTTAAGTTAGTACTGTCTGCAGAAATTGCCTGAGTGTGTCTGGGAAATGAAGGGAAGCAGAGGGAGGTATATAAGAGAAGGATAGATAGATGTATCGTCGATTATCTCCTTTAAATAAATCTGAAAAAAAAATACCAGTCCTTGTTCTTTGGCATCTTTCAGGTGTCTGATCTGTGAACACTGAATGGTGTTGCTCCTAATTACCATAGGAGAGGAAAAGAATTGGAAAAAGTTGTCTTTTATCTCAGTTAAAGATGTCACATGGGCCAGTCTAGCAGGTGATCAATGCTAATGCACATTTAGGGGATACTGCTATCATCAAGCCTATAGCAGCCTGTGAAAGGGCATGCACATGACTGGAATTCATATTATGCTGTTCTTCAAATCTTTTTCTGATACCAGGGAACTCTTTTCCACCAGCTCTAATCAATACTTCAAATTTTGACAGTAAAATCAGTCCCTGTACTACCGAATAGCATACTGAATGAGAGAATCTGCAGTGTGCTAGCACCAAGAAAAACAGCAACAACAGAAATCTCTCCTTCTTAATACTGTATTCCTTTTCCTTATATTATTTCTATAAATTACCTCACAAAAAGACTGCTACTATTATCAAATCCAATGCCTCCTCTCAGTACATACTCTGTCTACTCTCATAAAAACACGTACTTCCTCATCCTGGAGGTCTAAGGACTTCATCTGATATAAAAACAATCAAGAGAATAGAGTCAAAGAGTCAATGAGGACAAACATAGATACTACACTTTTTAGCAGTCTGCTGCACTGTTATCTTGCGTGCCAAGAGGAACATGTTGCCATGAAAAAAATGTGTGTATATGCTGTCCTTGCTGTGCCTAGCTGCTGTTCAGAAACCTACCCAACAGGTAGATGCTCCCACCATTGTGTTTCTCCTTCTGCTTTCCTTGCGGGGCAGTGGTGTCCCAGCCCCTTTCTGCTTCTGATGAAAGGTCTGAGTATTCATATACATTCTTAATGCAAGCCCCACTGATTGTGGCAGTCTTCTTGTTTTTGCAGCAGAAATGCACATACTTATTAACTCTCCTGATGGCTTTCCTTATGAGTAGCAACACTTACCGATTCATGGGAGTTGTGACCATGGGACACTCTCAGCTGGCTGTGCTGGAACACCATCCCCATACACTTCCCACAGAAGGTCATCCTTCTGGCTGGGATTCATGGGGTGATGAGTCTGGGAGGGATGTGTGGAAACCAGCACCTCTGGATGAGGAGGAGAGGCTGAAACACCACGCAGCCTCACAGAGGTGGCAGTTGTATTGCAAGGCAAAGGGAAGGACAGAGTGCTGAGAAGCAACAATGTAGAAGAGTTGAGGAGAAAAAATTGGATCACTCCAAGCCACTGGGGAGGACAGGGTGTAGGTGTGAGGCATATAGACAAGGGTGAGCAGTGAGCTGGTAGAACACCAAACAACAATTTGTACTGTGAAAAGGACAGGTATTTTTCACTTCTTATTTCTGATGGGTTTTGGACATCTGGGGTTTTGCAGTTGCTGGTTTTTCATGTTTTGTCTCCCTTGGGGTGGTAAGCACTTCTGGACAGGTTTAAAATGCTTTCTCTCAGTGAGGTCCCACCACTCCAGGGTGGGTCACATTTGGCAGCATTATCAGACTTTCCCAGGAGCTAAATGGGAGCCTGGAATAATGCAAAGACCTCTTGAGGAAGGAGGCAGGGAATGACTGAATTTAGCTTTCTTTCCCCTTCCCACTGGGCTGCAACACCACCTGGCATGTCCACCCCCACCACCTGCACTCTGCTGTATATAAAGTCATGCTACAATTTCAGGGATTTTTTCTGAGACTCCCAAATACCATTCTGTTCCCCACCTCCTCTTAACATCAAGGTTTGCTGGGCGGCCCTGGAGAGTTAGCCTGTTGTGGTTTAACTCCGGCTA
>NW_010242977.1:15387-16626 GCF_000690775.1 Eurypyga helias | reverse complement strand
GCATCTGCCTTGCCCTGCAGGCCGGCCTGTGAGCCCACAGGCAGGCAAAGGCTGTTGAGAGGCTACACACACTGGGCACGGACCCCTACGTCTCCCCTGGGCAGCAGGACCACCAAACGCCTGAGCTTCACTGCAGCGTGCCAACAGGCAGGCAAAGGGAATGAGACTGGGACAGACTGATGGATGTATCCGCCCCCTCCCCTCCAAACCTGGGGACAACAGGCAGTGTCTCCTGCTGCACAAAGCACCGGACACAGGTCACTAGCAGGGCACGTGGCTCCTGTACCCCCAGCACCCTGCTGCATGCCCCTGCCACAGAAAAGGCTGTCAGGATCTGGCCTTCGGTGCTGTCACTGCTCTGCTCCTACCCCAGCATCACCCCTGGCTCCGGCATGCCCGGGGATGTGGTCCTTCCTGTGGAGCATGGTGGCTTGAGCTGAGGGTAGAAGCTAAACTCACTGTGCTGGGGTGAGCCAGTGCTCAGCACAGTCCCAAGGGATTTGGCAGTGATTGCTTTTGTTTCCCAGCTAATTGCAGACGGGAGGTCTGCTCAGAGAAGATGTGAGACTACCTAAGCTGCACCTCTGGCTCAGACCCCTTGGAACGAGTCTCTCCCTTTCTGAGTACCTCTGTTCATTCATTCCTCACTCAACCCAGCCTCCCACAGCTCCCTCCTCATTCATTTCTCCCTCCTTTTCTCTCTTTGTCATTAACTTTTCTCCTTCCTAACCCCTGTCCCACCTCGCGCTCACTCTCACACACACCCCCACCTCCACCCTTGCCACATCCCTCTGTGACTTTATCCCCTCTCACTCCTCCCAGCTTTGTCCCAGTGACAGGACCCTCAGGTCAGGCACTAAATGCCCATTTTCTAGGTACCCAAGAGATTTCTGCGCTCTGCCCCCCAACCCACGTTAGGGCTGGCGGTGTGAGCAGTGCGCCCACATTGTGGGCATGGCTTGGCAGCCCCCTAAATAGGATGAGGGCAGCATCCATCCCCAGGTGGGAATGCGAGCACTTAACCAGGCACCGGCTGTGATAGCCGACTCCAGCGGGAGAAAAGAGGAGGGAAAGGAGGGAGGAAAGGTCACAGGAATCAGAGCAATCCCATTTCCTGCCCAAGTCCACGGTCCCAGCTACGTGGTGAGCTCCAGCCCGATCCTTCCTCAAGTGCTCTTTACCTGCGTGCACAGACTCCAGGTTCACCATCCTGCTGGTGGAGGGAAATCCGCGGTGCGC
>NW_010242977.1:15009-15358 GCF_000690775.1 Eurypyga helias | reverse complement strand
GGGGCTGCCAGTTTGCCCTCCCTCCTCTGCCACCCGCTGCCTCTCGAACCGGGCGTGGGTCCGCTGCCGAAGGGACCTAGAGCTCCATTGCCTGTTGCCATGCAGGGCCAGGTGAGCATGCGGCGCTGCGCCACGCCTCGCCCCACCTCCGGCTCCCTCGGGTGCCCTGACACCCAGCAGCCTGGCGCCCGGCCCATGCAAAAGCACCCATTTGCATATTAGTAACTCGGGAATGGATGAGTCCCTGCAGCGCTACCAGGGCGTGGGGTGGGGTGGGAAGGAGGGAGGAAGGAAGGGAGTTTGCCCGCCCTCAGACCAAGATACACCCCGCAGCACCTGCCTGCTGGGC
>NW_010242977.1:13462-14960 GCF_000690775.1 Eurypyga helias | reverse complement strand
CCAGATCCACACCTGACTTAGCCCCTCGTGGATGGGCTTTCGGTTCTGCTGCTTGAGACACATGGGTTAGAGAGGACAAGGCGTCGAGCCAGGCTGGGCAGTAGCCGCCAGCACCCAGAAGGGAAGGCGTCCGAGCTGCGGAAACAGCCCCTCCAGTAAGCAGCCCCTTCGTTTATTGCCACCCCAATAACCCCCAGGGTCTGCTCAGAGTGAGCCATGAGAGCAGCGTGCGGGGCTGCGTCTTTGCATCCCCTAGGTGTGGGCTGAACCCGAATGATGCCGTACGAAACAGCACGAGGGACAGTCCAGAGCAGGAAGGTAACCTGGCTTGGCTGAAGACACAGGGCAGGGCTAAGATCAGCACACGGAGACTCCCCTTTCCTGACTTGTGCTCCATGCAGTAGTTAGTCCCCAAAGAGGAGAAGTGGCAGACAGCCTCTTCCTCCTCCTCCACATTGTTTAAAGCTACAGTATTTAACTGACTTCCAGAGAAGCCAGGGAAAAAGAGTCCCCTAACATTGGCTTCTTTGGTAGGGAGCTGCCAGAGGCCAGAACCTCTGTGCTGTGACAGGGACCAACAGTCACCCTGATGGTCTCAGTCACTGTGATTGCTCCCCATCCCTCCACGGCCTCGATGACCCCTACCATGGCCTGAGGTAGCAAGACGCCTGAGTTAAACATCCGAGCGCCAACACTGCTCAACCCCCTCCTGAAAGCGTTAACACGCTCCATCGGGAGCTGCCAGGTACAAGCTATCACACATTCATCTCTCCCTGGCTAATTCACGTTCCAGGGCTCTTGGCTTTCCCACATACTGCTCTCCCTCCCTGGAAAGACAGGTTTCTCTGAGGAGTTGGGTGGGCGGGCAGGCTCTCCAGCCTCACCTCCAACCCAGTCCAACATTACAGGGCTGGAGCGCCTGCCCTCGGCTCGCGGGGTCGGAGAGGACATCCTCGGGAGAGGGCAACATGCTGGCCGGGAAGGGTGGACGCGTTAAATGAAACTCTAACAAAGAAAAAGAAGAGGAAAGCGGGGGTGGGGATGGAAGGGGAAATCAGGGAGGAGGGGAAGTTCCCAGCTCAGACCAACGCTTGCGGGACGGGGCGCGAGGGGAGATTTCTGCGGGCTGCGTTTAGCGCTGTTCCAGGAAGCAGAAAGGTGACACGGCGCGGTTTGCGCAGGCAGCTTGTTTGGAGCTGCTGGAGGGGCTGGACTCCTGCCACCGATCCTGATCCCGTGGCAGAGCCCCAGTCATTCAGGCCCTGATCCTTGGGGCGTTCCTGGGCAGCTGCTGGTCTGTTTTCTAGTGTTTTCGGCATGACCCCCACGTCTGGGTTTTCCACGTCTTGAAGGCTGATGCGATCGGATGTCTTCAGTGTGTCAAACAAGGATGTGCTGGGGGCATCCAGCCAGCTTGAAGGGCTCTGGGGCACAAGGAGACAGGACCTGGAAGGTCTGGGGGCCACGAGACCTCTCCTTCCCCCTCACTTAGAGCACC
>NW_010242977.1:11905-13385 GCF_000690775.1 Eurypyga helias | reverse complement strand
CCGAGCAGCCTGCTCCGGAGCCCGCGGGAGGCAGGTCCTGCCCGGGGGGCTGCAGGCACCTCCAGCCCGAGCGGGACCCCGGGCATCCCCCCGCCCAGGGCAAGCGCGCAGTGCCCCCTCCCGGCCGCCGGCCCCGCTCTGCTGCTCTTGCTCTTTCGTGACCAGTGGAACAGCGGGGAGAAAAATAGTATGTAGACGTTTTTTCCCCAAACTGCTATGGGAGCAAAGCCCTTCACCTGGGTACCCTTGGCTTCCGTGATATGATATGCAGACAAGAGAGAATTAGACCCTCTTACTAAGCTATCCAAAACACCTTTGCTACCCAGAGAGAGAAAAAATAGGTGAGGGATCAGAGCATCACCACTCCTTTTCCCTGTGGAAATAGGACCACCTTCTCCAGGCAAATGCAGGTTTCCTTTAACTCTGTCCTGACACGATCACTCCCCAGATGCCAGCAGAAAGGCTCCTTTCTATTTTTCCATGGCCACCAGTGAATGATCCATCCACTCTCATCCACGCTGTATGCATGCGTTCCTCCGCTCCTGCCGCCAATGTTTATTCTCCTCTTGGAGGAAGATAAGCTCTGCAGATAGCACCTGTTTTATGGAGAGTGACCTTTGGACAGGCCCTGAAAACACGAGCTGCAGAAAAATGTGACAAAACCCCCCACTGTCCTAGGAGCCAGGATTGATATGAGTGATCCTGGCCAACTGCACCTTCTCCCTGTGCCAGGAAGATCTCATCTCCACCTGCAACAGCTGCTTTGTGATATGGCTGTACCAAGAAGGCCACTCTCCCTTTGGGAAGGCAAATCATGGAATCGTGGAATGGTTTGGGTTGGAAGGGACCTTAAAGATCATCCAGTTCCAACCCCCCTGCCAGGGGCAGGGACACCTTCCACTAGACCAGGTTGCTCCAAGCCTCATCCAGCCTGGCCTTGGACACTTCCAGGGATGGGGCATCCACAGCTTCTCTGGGCAACCTGTCCCAGTGCTTCCCCACCCTCTCTGGGAAGAAATTCTTCCTGATATCCAATCTAAACCTCCCCACTTTCAATTTAAACCCGTTACTCCTTGTCCTGTCACTACAGGCCCTTGTAAAAAGTCCCCCCCAGCTTCCTTGTAGCCCCTTCAGGCACTGGAAGGTGCTGTAAGGTCTCCCCGGACCAAGACTGGGCAGGTGGAGACTCTCCGGGGGAAGATGCGGAGCGGTCAGCCGGGGCGTGGACCACAGGCATCACCCGCCGCGGGGCTGGGCGCGCCGGCCCGCAGGATGCTCTGCCGCATCCTCCCCCCACATCCCTTCTCCTCCCAGCTCAGTCCTGCTCCGCCAGCACCCACTTGTGGAGGCCGGGAACGCTGCAGCGCGAGCCAGGGGCACACAAATCCAGAAACGGTTTGAGCTGAGCTCGGTGATGCTGCCCATCGTTTACAGCTCGTGTCCTCCACTTACCGCTGCTCTCAGAGCTCCCACGGCAGCG
>NW_010242977.1:0-11827 GCF_000690775.1 Eurypyga helias | reverse complement strand
CGCTGAACACGGGCACAGCTCGTGAAAGGCTCCTCCCTGAGCCGAGGTGATGGTTTGGTACTGCTGTGTACCGTGCTGCCTTCCCAACATCGCCTGGGATACCTCAGCTCCATGCTGCTGCAAGGGCCAAGATGTCTCTGTGGTCCAGGCACGCCCCAGCCTCAGCCCTGCAAAATGAGCACCTTCAGGCTTGCTGGGATACGAGCCGATGTCCCAGAGCAAGCTCACATCATAGAATCACAGAATGGTTTGGGTTGGAAAGGACCTTAAAGATCATCCAGTTCCAACCCCCCTGCCATGGGCAGGGACACCTTCCACTAGACCAGGTTGCTCCAAGCCTCATCCAGCCTGGCCTTGGACACTTCCAGGGATGGGGCATCCACAGCTTCTCTGGGCAACCTGTTCCAGTGCCTCACCACCCTCTCTGTGAAGAATTTCTTCCTGATATCTAATCTAAACCTCCCTGATTTCAATTTGTACCCATTACCCCTGATCCTATCACTACAGGCTCTTGTAAAAAGTCCTCTCCCAGCTTCCTTGTAGCCCCTTCAGATACTGGAAAGCTGCAACGAGGTCTCCTCGGAGCCTCCTCTTCTCCAGCCTACGCAGGGGATAGTGGTGGAAACAGCCTATGCAGGGCACCCAGCAGAAGGGCCCGCAGCTCCCCTGCAATCCTGTCCCCACTCATGGCTGGTTTTAAGGCCATCAAACAAGGACCAGGTCCCACGGCATCCTGCTGCAGCAGGAGCCAAGGCAGCAGACAACACACCCGCGTAAATGCTGCTCATGTGAGCAAAAAAAGAAGCTATTTCAGCTTTCCCAGAAATCCCAGTAAGGGGGTGAGTTCCCTCAGTGGCCCAAGTGGAGAAGGGCTGAGTTGCAGGAGCCCTTGTCCCATCTCCGCATTCACCACACTAGGGGGAATCAGCACTCCACATTTCTCCCTCCTGCAGCCACCAGCTCAGGGCTGGCCCAAAACTCCTCCGCCCTCTCTCCCCTCAGCCATGGCTGCAGAACCCTAGACAAAGAATGCTTCACTGAGGCTGCTGCACCCAGACCAGCCTCCCGCTGCATGGTGCCAGGCACAACATCCCCCCGTGGCACCCCACCATCGCTCGGGGAGAAGAGCAGGCACCAGCCTGCCCAACCCCAGGACCTGCTTCTGCTGCCGGTCTTGTACTTCAGAGCTCGGGCTCGAAGGTTCCCCAGTTGCTCGAGAGGAGTCAAAGCCGTCTTGCTACTGAGACTCTTGCTTGAGATGCAGGACCACACTGGCAAGCGCTTTGGTCATACTGAACAGCAGGATGGTTCCATCCCCTGCCCCATCCCTGGGTCTTTCATATCCTAGACTTACCCTTAAGTGAACAACTCTTCATCAAGATCCCAAACTGGAACAAACAGATTATAGCACAGAGAATCTTTTAGGCCAGGGATGCTTAAAAAAAAAAAAAAATCAGTTTATTTTACCTTACAAATGATAAATAATTTCTTTAAAAAAAATCATTTCAAGTGTGTTTTACTTCATGTTGCGATATTAAAATACCTTTCCCTTCTCCCCCCTTAAATGATCAATACAAAAATAATTGTGACCAAATTCTTTTTTTTTTTTGTCAAAAATTCCTCTATTTTAGACAAAAAGGCACACTGTGAAGGCATTTCACCAGGAGGTAAAGGGGTTCACAATGACCCCAACAGCCTCTCTCCCCTCCCTGCTTGTTCTAACTTGAGTGGAAGAGGACAGAGGAACCAGGCAGCACTCTTGCAGTGCTTCTTATCTGATGGCCTCGGGGTATATACCAGGGCCAAGGTCAGCTTCAGTGTCATCCCTGTTTTACATATAAGGGAAACCAAGGCACAGCAAAGCAGTAAGTTATCTAAGAGCTTCTTGTGAATAGCTGGCAGAGTAAGACATAAAACTAGACGTAAATGTAGAACGCGTCTTCTTCAAAAATCACAGCACGAACCCACCTGGGATCATCCTCTCCCTTACAACCTCAGTGTTATGATGGTAGTCACAAGTCTCTAGAAGTTTCTTAGTGGGAGAGTCACAGGACCAACACAAAAAGTTGGGCCTTCACTAGTCTAAGTAGGGATTAATTAGAGCCCTAATTCCCAGCCCTTTAGGGGCAACAGTAATTGCTGGGATATATCCCCCCCATTGTATCTTCTAGCCTCAGGAAGGATATAACAGCCAGTCAGACATTAGAAAAAGCTCCAGGCAGGCTCTTGCTTTGGGTAGACTTCGTACCTTCCTTGTTCAGGGTATGTGGTCCCATAAATCAGCTGTTTTCCCATTGGGAAATGCTGTTGTGTCACCAGGAGGTGGTAAAGTCAGTGAAGGGGCTTCTTCGGTGGTGGAGATGTTTGACAGCCCAGGTCATCGAGACCATTTCTCTCCCTGCCCTAGCCACTCATCAGGATGCTTGAGGCTGATAACTGACCAGGGCTGCCCCTGTTCACACCTGCTAACTCCAGGGCAGGGCAAAACACACCCCTCCTGATGCTTTGCCCCAGAAACCTGCGTCTCCTGCTTCTTCCAGGAAGCCAGATCTCCCAGCAGCTGGCAGGAGAGCATCAACACCCAGTGAGCTGAGCCCGCTTGGCACAGTATGAGGCAGCGTCAGGTGGGGAGGGAGTCTCAGGGGGCCAGAAGGAAAGGCACACACATAGGGCTCTCCTGGTACAAGGCACCGCTGTGAACCATATTCCTTCTTTGGAGCAGCCAGCTCCAGGAGGCCCTTAGCATCATAAACGGTGGCAGGAGACAGGTGAGCTGCCCCTTGAAAAGGTCTGGCCTGGCTCTGCTAGGTCTCCTCATCCCAGAGACACAGCTGCTTCTGCGGCACATAGTAATCAAAGGTGTAGCCCTTCTGGCAGCTGCGGATGCCACATTTGTAAGAAGAAACCTTGCCCCCAGCATCACGACTCTTGCAGTACTTCAGCATGCACGGGTACCACTCGATGCTCAGTGAGTAGCTGCAAATGCAGGGTTTCCAGCGGTCTGCACACAGCCTGCAACGCTGCAGGTCAGGGAGGTCCGATGTCTGTGGCAGGACCTCGAACATGGAGCCATCCACCCCTGCGGGAGAAAGCAGAGACGATGCTCAGGACACCGCTGAAAGGCAAGGTCAAGGGGGGGTGCCACCCTCTCTGCACAGCCTCTGGGTCAGTAGGGGAGAATAAGGTTAGGCAGAGTCTGAATAGCTAATCCTGGGAGAAGAAAGGGCCCTAGGGAAAACAAGCCAAAAGATACACAGAGCGTGTAAAGAACGTATTTCTTCTGGGTGATGGACCAGGTTACCTTGAAAATACCTGCCTAATTAGGTTCACTAAGAGCACCACCGAGAGGAGTCACAGGCGCTAACAAATAAGGGTACTGCAATAGCGAGATGCACAAGCAAGCAGTACACACGCTTTGTCTACCAGAAAGACAGTGAAAGAAAGCCAAAATGATCTCTGCTGATCACCAGGCACCTGGCAGGAGAGATCACAGCAGAGTGCCAACAAAACTGAAGGAAACATTACCTTTCTCCAGCCAAAATTTGACATCTTCTTCTCGGGTGTAAATTGCTTCTTTGGCCTCGGCACAGACGTTGTGGATGTGAGAGCTCAGCTGGGCCCCCTTGCTGAAGTTGACAGCTACATCCATGCTGAGATGCTCCAGGCCCCTCACCTCCTCAGCCTGCCGCACCGTCCTGGGATTTTTCTGTGGCGGATGAAATCATGAAAAGCTGAACCCTGGTTGCAACAAATTATCCCTTAGAGCAAGTAACGATTTCATGCCAACGTAAAATGTGCAAATAGATGTTCCTCTGGAAATGCACCTGCATCCTATCCACTTGGTAAGTACTTAGAAAACTTACAGTTGATGCTAAAACTGATGGTAGTTTATTGCCGCTCTGATTTGTCTGTGACTGTTTATCGATGCTTTGTCATGGCAGATGGTCCCAAATCAGTACTTACCTCATTGGGACCGTCTGGTTATTGCTCTAGCCATCCACTTCGATACAGGCCAGGCTGAACTAAATCATGCCACCTTCTAGTTTATTAGGAGATCAGGATCAATACTATTGATGAACTTAGTTTAATACTGAGTCCCGCAAGCAGGAAGGGTGGTCAAAGGTGGGTGACATAGCTGAACAACCAGAAGGCTGCCTGGGAGGAGAATCCAGGCAGGACAGCTCTAGAAACCCTGGATGGACTGGCTGATGGAGCTGGCACTGAAGCCAGCAGTGCCTCTTACCTGCCGCAGCTTTGCCATAGACTCGCTGGGGATGATCTCGTTGCGGTGCAGCCGCGTGATGAAGCAAAGCGCTTGGAACTGGCTCTGACCCCTCTCCAACTCCCCGAGGATTAAGGCACGGAAGATCTTCACCTCCTGACAAAGATAAGTAAACAAAGTGAGAGTCAGATCTTTGGCATCAGTGGGGTGAACTAAGAAGTCAGGGTCAAAAAGGCAGGCTTCAGCCAAAAGAACAAAGTCGAAGGTCTCATACTTCTGCTACCTGAGCACAGGGGTGTAGTCCCAGGTTCAAGTCCACCCAAAAGCCTGCAGCATAGTAACTGGTGTCTGTAAACAAGCAAGGCTTTTCACAATCCCACTGTGGCAATGACAAATTGCTGCAAGTCACATCCCACATCCACGGCTCCCTCCAATAACAGCTGGGGGTTTCTGTCCTTTAACTTCCTCTGCTGCCTTCCCTCACTTGCTTCTGAGCAACTGGCAATCCTGGAGAACAAATTATTAATTTCTGAACCCAATGTGGAATGTGGAACAGAAGTGAAAGCCAAATTGTCAAAGTCAGAAGGAACTCATTACGATCAGCTGCAGCTGACCTTTTCTGTCTGGGTCAATAATTTTGGCATTTTATATAGAGAGCTTTTGACAGGAGTTGCCCATCTCCAAAACCAGCTTGGAAGCCTGTCATAGTTACCGCTCCGCAGACTCACAGAATACCTTGATTCACTGGTAAAACCTCCCCGTAACCCATTCTGGTGTAAATCAAGACTGATTTCTCTGCAGGTATTAATTCTGGCTTCTGAGGCATTTGTACACCCTGTGGGAGTCTGCCATCCCTGTGTTGGTATCAGACCATGCTAAGGGCTAAGCAGATGGGTTGGAATGGTGCCACCTCCTCGGTGTGAAGAGCAATTACTGCCTTTTGGCACCCACGTGCAGCCATTGCTCTTAACAACATCCTCCACAGAGGACTGCACAGATACTGGTGGCTAGAGACCAGCAAGCAGAACCTATGCCAGGCCGCTATGATCAACCCTCTCCTCTTGAGCTATTCCTGTTGTACAGCTCACAAGCTCAGGTTCTTCCAAATTTTCTCCTGCCCCAGGAGGCAGGAGAAAATTTCTCTTTTCTACAAGCTCTAAGCAGTGTCTGCGCTGTTTCTGCACACTAGCTCATACAGCCCATCCTGCCTTCTCTACCATGCCCAGAAGAGAAAAGGGTATGCAATTCAGTGCACATCTGGACAGCTGAACGCATGGCTGCAATCTGGGATGCATTTCCCTCCCTGGAATAGGAGAAAGGATTTTGCTGGGTGCATTTGTTGACTGAAAACTCACCACAAGAGCAGGACATGAAGGGCGTTTGGGAAGAAAGAGATACCAAAAATGCTTGTGAAATTACGGAGGAACCATTATTTTTTGACAGCTTTAATTGGGAGAATACCCATAAAGACACTGGCACCACTGCAACGACCCCTATTCCCATCTACATTTAGTCCAGCTGCCTTCCAGCTGAGCTCTTCTGCTGTGAGCTCCCATACTGTGCAAGGCTCAAGGGTAAGGAGACTAAACCCAGTAGCTGACCCTAGCATGGTCTTCAGCTGCAGATTTAATTTTAGTTCCCTTTGAACAATCAGCATTCAGCCTGGAAAGAGCAAACAGTGACAGCCGTGTTTTGCACTCAGGCCAAAAACCTCTACAGGCAGGAGGCTAAAAACAGTGCTCTGCTTCCCAGGTTGAAGGCAATTTTTGTAAAGTAAGAACATGCTGAGCAACTGATTAATCCTTCTGATCTGCCTATTTAAGAATTAGCCTTCAGACACCCAACTCTTTTTCCTTCTCACCGCTGATACACACGAGAGTCACAGCTCTCACTGCTCCCAGCAGAGAGTCCAAAGCTCCCGACCGATCCCACATGGCTGCAGGTCCCTTGCTCTGCCTCCGAAGTCCCGAGCCCAGCCACCCCTGCAGAGTCCCGGCAGAGATAAGCTCCCGCCCATGTGGGCTCAGGTCCCCGGATACCACTCTGACAGTCTACCAAGGGTTCCTGGATTCAGCGATCCTGCTCAGCGATGAACTCGGACAAAGGTTTAAAGTATTTGTTCTAAGCGTTTCCGAGTCCCAAGGACACAGGATAGGAATGAACAAGGTTGTGTCACAACAATGCACCACTGGAACAAACAAACAGCTCTCAGGCATCGGGACAAGCATCCACTCCCCTCTCCAACCCAAGGCAGACACCAGGAGCAAGCTCAGAGTGCACAGGGTCACCAGCCACTGCCGTACTGCCCTCAAAGCAGTACAAATGGCAGCTCCAGCCTTGCTGACATCACACCAGCAAGCAACCCAGGGCTACTGCTCAGCTCATCTAAATATTTATCTGCCTATCTCTGTGTGCTCACTGATTTATAGGTCAACAAGTCCATGTAACCTCTGGTAAAGATCCCTGCAAAAATCATCACTGAAAAAGCTCATTGGTAGGGGATGGAAGAAAGAGAAAGGTGGGGGAAGGTGGTCTTGCAGTGGGGGAGGCACAGCTGCAGGAGGAAACAGCAATGGGGAAGACAGTAAAGACCAGTGGGGTGGTATCCCAATGCATGACTGATCCTTTCCTCCACCCCAGGTTCTCCTTTTTCAGAAAGACACGGCTGATCTCCCTCATGTCTTCCCCCTCTTGCCCCAGGCACACACCCAGCCAGCCCTTTGCTCCCCACCCGCCTGCTGCAGCTCCTCACAGCTCAATCAGAAAGGCTCTGCCTGGCTGGGTACATGAAACAGCAAAGCCAGATCTTTATCTGAGTCAGCTTTCCACCAGCCCTGCTGATGCTGCTGCCTGCAAGAGCGACTGCCCCGAACTGCCACCCTCAGAGCTGGCAACCCCCTCACACGCTGGGCTTGGGTCCCCCGGAGAAGTCCCTTCCGTGCCTCGCTGCATTCCCAGTGCTTCTTGCCCACATCCCTCTCCCCGCCCTGTCTCACTCCACGGCATCTAAAGGAAGCAACTCTAGCACAAGAGAGCCCTGGTGCTGGCTGAACTCGAGGTGTAGGCACCCCTCAGTGCTGCCCTAGTCAGGGGTTTCCAGCACGTTGGTTGATACTGAAGGAGGTGCACTGGGAAAGACAGGAGTGGTCCAGGTTTGCCAGCGCTGACATAGTCGATGAGACAACAAATAGCTTTAATCAAGCTGTCTGGATCAAAGAGCTGGCGTCTGTGGCACGTGCTACTCTGAGGAGAGAGAAATCCCACCTTTACCTGGCTCCGAGCAAACCCAAAACGACCTTTGCTGTGGATTTCAGAGCAAGGCTCAAGCTGCTGCACGCTGGCCCATTTCCTGGGAGACGTACCCTGGGGTGACCGCCCTCTCCTGACCAAGAAGTCGGTCTCCTCTTTTCTCCAGCCTGGCTTCACTGCTGTCCCAAAGCCTCGCCTGGCCTTCCCCAGCTTCCCTCCCCTGGCTACGCAACTCCAGGTGGAACAAGAACCGAAGCTTGCCACTTCAAAATATGTCATGCACACGTGGAAAGAGTCACTGAGATCTTCCTACTCTGAGAGTGCCATTCCCTCCCCAGCCACCTCACCTCTTTCCCACCACAGTGAATCAGTGCCAAGGTGGGTACCGGGCCAGCACAACAAACGGCACCTTTAGTTCTGGGTTTCTGTAAAATTTCCCAGGAGGGAACAAGCCCCAGCAGAACCCTGCCTTTGCAATGCGGGGACTCTCCGGATGAACTCATCACGGGGGCGGTGAGAATCCTTGGCCCTGACCCGCACGCGTGTGGCGGGTACAGTTACAGCTATTGTTTAGGTTTGGATGACAAATCCTTGGTGTAACAGAGAACAACCAGTTCTGACGCCGACCTCCAACCATGGCACTGGAGGGAACCGCTGCCTTGGCTTTCACAGCAAGGGGATAGCAGCTCCTCTCTCCTAAAGGCAGAAGGGAAATCAGTGCACGGAGCTCCCAACAGCCCAGGTTGCCTGCACCTACCGAAGAGACTTCCAGCAAAGTGGTAAGAGGAGCAGGGAAATCACTGAACTCCTTCCCTCCTTGCACTGTCCTCAGCCAGCTCCTCCAGGGACTGTCATCTGGGGTGTGAGAACAATTCAACCTCCATTTCTAGGGTTTATCCAGTAGAGACTTACAAGCCTGTGTGGTCTAGATCTGAGCCCAGCATCTCGACTTCACACTGAGTGGTGCAAACCAGTTCCCAGGAAAATAAATTATTTCAATGCCTTCCTCCCCGCAACCCATTCAGCTTTCCTGCCAAACTTCTCTCCCCCAAGGATGCGAGTGCTGCTGCGAGACCCACTTTTGTCTTTGCTGTCGCATGCCTGCTCAGAGCGGGGGGTATGTGCAAAGGGGATGCGCTGCTTGGGGCAGTGGGTAACGCCGGCACCCCTGGGCCCCCTCCCTTACCCTGTCAGCAGCCTTTGCTGTGGTCATGCCTGCACCCCCCGGGGAATAGCTGGGGCTGGCCAGAAATTTGTTGTGCATGTACAACACAGAGAACATGTTACTGCATTCACACTGGGGGTCAGGGCAGCTGAGTTACCCTGACTGGGTGTGGATTATGGATTTTAACCCCCTTCCTACTGGAAATGGATAGAATGAAGACACTTCAGTGCATTGCCTCTTATACTCAGGTATCTATGCAGGTGAACTAAGGATGCTCTGGGGGGTGTGTGGGGGGGAGGCAGGAGGGAAAAGCACATTTTCAGGAGCAATAAGGTTTGACTTTGACTCTTATAAGCACTGAGCAGCCAAAAATCCCTGCAATGCTCTCAGAAGCTTGGAAAAACATTTCCTAGTTAAGCTCACTACCCACAACCTGAGGGATGCTCAAAAGTAACTGTCAGGCCACTTTTGAAACTGGATCCTACCTAACGAGTGATCTCCCCAAAGCTGTGGGGTGAGCAAAAGGCAGCTCTGTCCTTGGGGCAGTTCAGCCCTCCAGCCCTGTGCCCAGCTCAGCAGCCGTTGCGCTGCCTTCGCCATCTACCCACGCTCGAGCCATCAGCTCAAGAGACAGCGTTTTTAGGTGCCTGAATACAGCTCACACCACTATATTTTATTGAGCCCACCCCATCCCTTTTGCTCCCCCTCAGAGGGTGCTGAATGACCCTCCTTTTATACTTTTGGCATCTCTACAGAGAAGAGACTGCTTTCCAAATGACACAGATATGATCTTTGGACAGATGCTTTCCTGTATCATCTGGTCATTTAGCACCTAACACAATGGACCCCTAGCATGAGGAAATTCTCAAAACATCACCCCAGAATATCATGCAACATCAGCTTTATTAATAAGGAAACTAAAAGGACTGGCAGTATAAGCATTAAAAAAGCATTACCCATGCTTTCTCCCTTGTGTTTCCAACACAATTTTTCCAGCAACCAAAAGGGAAAAGAAACTTTTCTCTATCTTTGTGCTGGCCTTGGAATGAAACCACCCACTGAGTTCTCAGGCCACCGTTTAAACCCTGGCAAGATCACGCTATTTAAATTAGACACAACATTTAAGGTTGTTGTCCCCCCTCACTCTTTTTTGCAACACATTTTGTGCCTGACAGTCCTATGCAGGAAACGAAAAAATGTTTTCATCACAGTCTTTCAAGCTGCAAGAAAATAAACGGTCTTCACTAGCGCCCAGAAAACATCCAGTCCCAGTATGGGCTTCCCACTGACCGGTTTTGTGCTGCACTAGAGAACGAGAAACAAAACCTGGTGTGCTCTGAATCCAGACTCCTTCAGGTTCAGCTCTGGAGGGGAAGCAGGGGTGGAAGAAAAATGAAAATCCCACCTCTGGAAGACCCAACCACTGCTCAAGTCCCAGCCAGCTTCCAGCAGCTTCAGAAACCAACAGTGAGCTCATTATAACTCCTTTCTTCTCTAGCCCCTGGTCTAGCAGCAACTCCTTGTCAGCCAGAAAAAAAAGTAATAATCTGCCTTTGGACTAACCCCCTGCAGTTGAAGCCAGAGAAGTGGAAAAATCATTTGTGCAAAACCCCAGCATCCTGGCCACAGCATGACCACACAATCTAGCTTGGGAAAGCCAGACCAACAACTCCAGCTGCTTTTACCCAGGCTGAGAGCCTCCAGACCTTCTCTCTGGAGAGAAGGAGTTGTGTAACTTTAGAGAGATGAGCACCAGAGCAGAACAGGAAAATGCCTGCGTGTAGCCAGGAGGACAGGTCAGAGGGAGAAGCCTGGCCAGGCAGCTGCCTGCTCGCATCATTACTCACTGCACCACAGATTCATCTCCTCACTCCTTTATGACTTTCTGGCTTCTTTCAGCTATTTTGCAGCAAAGCCATGAAACAGAGAGAGACAATTCTAAACCTGAAGATTAGGAATGGACTTCTGCAAGTCTGATGCATGCAGGGAGCATCTCCTGTGTATTTCCAGCAGGAGCTGAGGGAATACATGGAGCTAAGGATTTAATGTAACAAAGAGTCAAGATACCTTCAGGGAACCTGTCCCCAGAAGCAGCACAGCTATGATAAGGATGAGCGCAAGACAAGACCTAATATACGCTCTCTCGGGTTTGTAGATGAGGTTTGAGTGTAAGCTCCCCCCAAGAAGAGCTGAGGCAAGTGAAAAATGCCAAAAGAATCAACAGCTCTGGATATCAGAAGTCCCCAAGTCACATCCCAGGTTCCCAAAGCGCCTACCTAGAGGATATATAATGAGATTGGATTTCCCTTGGCCAGCAATTCGCTGCAGTATGCAAGTTTGCAAACAGTGGGCTTATGAGCCCGCCCTCCTCCCTCCTTTAACTTTTTCTGGTGTGCTGTGTGTTTTGGATTTCATTTTTTTATGGGACATGTGGGCTAGGGTACACGGAGCATGCCATCGCATCCAAAATCACCACGGCTTCTGCCAGCATCCCAAAGCCCCAGCACACTCCAGAGGTAAGAGGGCCATCTGGGAGGCTTGCAAAGGGACTGGGACCAAAGACGGTTGCTGAAAGAGGAAGCGGCAGCAGAACAATCCCTGGCAGAAGGCTCTAAGGTTCACAACAGGTTGGGACACACCACCTTCCTATCTCATGGATCTGAGCTTCCTCCTGCTGCAAAGCAAAGTCCACCTAAGCAAACAGTCTGAACGGGGGGTTGGAACAACGTTAACAGTGCCGTGCCACCCGGACAGCCGTGCCATCCCCACGGGAGCAAACGGCTCTTCCCAGCGCAAGGCCGTTTGCTGCATCCAGCCAGGCTGGCCTGGAAGATGCCGTCTCCCGCTAAGAAGAACAAGACCTCAGGCTTGAGCTCAGCAAGCATCAGCTCCCTGCAGAGAGGCCACCTCTCGCTCTCTGGGACGGGAGGAAAGGCTCCCCTTAAGGCAGGGCTGCTGTCAGTCCCACGGACAGCTGTCAGTCAGACACTTCCCACGCCGCGAACTCACACGCGTGTTCCCACGGGCTCCAGGAGTCAGGAACCCGAGATCTCCCCACCGCAGAGACTCCGCTGCCCTGGCCCTTCCAAGCGTTGAGCCGGCCACGCCACACCGCGTCCGCGTGTCAGCAGCACCCACCCCACGAGAACAGGCGTCAGGGTGCCGTCGCGACCCTCTCCCCACGCCCACCC
>NW_010242976.1:15853-20573 GCF_000690775.1 Eurypyga helias | reverse complement strand
TCTCCATGATGCCAGTGAGGTCATAACTCCTCATTTATGCGCACAGCTCTAGGTCCTTTTGTTTATTTCCCATGCTCCTTCACCTAGACTAGAGGCATTTAAGGTGGGCTCCCAATGAAGTTGATTTGTGGACTGGAGCATCTAGAATTCCCCTGTTTTTCCTGCCAGGTGTTTTCCTGGTGAGCAGTGATTCTTCTCCAGGCTCTGGAGATTTCTTCAAGACTTCTTGAAGTTCAGCCCACAGATTCAGTGTACGGTATCGAAGGAGATCAACAGGGCACATGTATGCAAAAAAATAAAGCAGACCAAAGTGTAGCTAAGTGTTCTTCTTTTCAGTCCAAAATCTTATACTTCAGTGGCATCCCTCCTGCATTACACCAGAACAGAAGAGGAGCATGGCTTTGCCATGCCCATCCAAGAATTTACCAAACAATGTCCCTTGTAACAGAAGTTTTATCTTTAGTAGTGCTGTCATCTCCTCCTCTGGTGATATTCCAAAACCTTTACCTTCTGGACAGTCCATGATCACTTCCAAGATTCCTGGGCAACTGGGATTCTCTCTCTGAGCTCACTGTGTGATCAGTGTGATCCATTTACTCCAGGCAGCATCAGTGGCATGATGTGTAGAAGAGGCTCTGCCTTTGAACATCCAGCCCAGCACTGGTAGTCGAGGACCCAGGAGGAGCTGTGCTTCAATTCCAACCGCTTCTGAGGCAGATTAAACTCCCTCATAAGCTGCCAGTATTTCTTTTTTAGTTGGAGTATAATGGGCCTCAAATCCTCTGTATCTCCAGCTCTAAAATCCTAGGGGTCAACCTTGGGTCTCCCCTGGTTCTTTCTGCCAGAGACTCCAGGTAGGGCAATTCTCCCTGGCTAAGGTGTAGAGCACATTCTTCACATCTCGCCCTGTCTGGACTGGTCCAAGGGCTACTGCATGGACAATCTCCTGCTTGATCTGTTCAAAGGCTTTTTGCTGCTCAGGGCCCCATTTGAAATTGTTTTTTTTATGAGTCACTTCATAGAGAGGGCTTACAATTTGGCTGTAATTTGGAATATGCATCCATCATAAACCTACAATTCCTAGGAAAGCCTGTGTTTCCTTTTTGCTCATTGGTGAGGACATAGCTGGTTTTTTGTTGATCCATTGGGATCTGGTGACATCCATCTTGCCATTTTAATCCTAAGAACTGGATCTCCTGTGCAGCTCCCTTAACCTTACTTTCTTTTACGAAAAAACCAGCTTTCTGAAGGATTTGAATGAACTTTTTCTCTTTCTCAAAAACTTTGTCTGCTGTGTCACCCCATATGATGATGTCATCAATGTATTACAGATGTTCTGGAGCTGCACCCTGTTCCAGTGCAGTCTAGATCAGTCCATGGCAAATGGTAGGGCTGTGCATCCACCCCTGGGGAAATTGATTCCAGGTGTATTAGTTGCTCCTCCAAGAGCAAGCAAACTGTGGCCTACACTCTGTTGCCAAAGGAATGGGGAAAAGCGTGTTAGCAATGTCAATCATGGCATACCACTTGTCTGCCTTTGACTCCAGCTTCTATTGGAGTTCTAGCACGTCTGGTATGGCAGCACTCAGTGGCGATGTGACTTCATTCAGGCCATAGTAGTTCACTGTTAGTCTCCACTCTCCATCAGAATTACACACTGGCCAGATGAGGCTGTTAAAGGGTAAGCAAGTCTTACTGATCACCCCTTGGGTCTCCAACTGACAAATCAGGTTATGGATGGTAATCGGGGAGTCTTGGTTTCTGCAATATTGCTGTTAATGCACTGTTGCAGTGGCAATTGGCACTTGCTCTTCAACCCTCAGTAATTCCACAACAGCTGAAGACAGGTGAACCCAGTCTTTCACTGAACTTTTTCACCCCATATAGACAATCTAGAGAAAACAGGAGCATGATTCACAGCTGAAGGCCAGCACCTCCTCTGAAGATCCAAACTCTCCATGAAGACAGATCCAGGCATTTTCTGCTCTCCGGGCATATGTCGTGCCCAAGGTGTTTCCCGGCAGCCATGAACTGAGCCACAGTTGGAGCTCAAAGACTGTTGGGGGAGGAAGCAGTAGTTGTCTCTGCATCCAAACTCAGCCCCAGGGCCAATATCCCATACTCTTGAAGGGACCAGACCCAGGGAGGGGTTGACTGCACTACATCCAAGTCCTTCGATAGCCACTCCAAACTCAGCTGCTTCTGAGCATGGTGCAGATACTTCAGACTATGAACTGGCTGAGAGCAGCAGTGCTCCTAGAAAGAGAGTGATCACAGGGTTTAGCCCATATGAGCCCGCTCTCAACTCTGTGATTCATGATGTAGTCACAGACACACAGTGATGTGAACCCAGCTTGTAGAGATTAGCTTCCACAGTGCAGCTGGATCTTCAGGTGTCTCCAATGCCCACTGAGAAGCAGAGCACCCAAATCAGGTTTGACTGCCAATGGAAGGGGTTAGTTGCCACATTGCTTCAAAACATTTAAGGTGGCTTTATAAATTGTGACCTCAGAAAAATGAAACGTGTCTCTCAAAGTATGTGTCTTGGTCAGGTACCAGCAGTACAGGCAACATCTATGCCACTTCTCCATGAGATGACTTGCACAGCTGAAACACAAAGCAACATCTGCCCCTGACACTGATGTCAGAGTGTGATTGGGTATCTGGCTAATCTTTGGACATGCCAATTTTCTTTCAAATTACTCGAGTCAGCTACCAATAAAGAGAAATTTCATTCTTGATTGTTTATTGCTTTTCTGACTGGTTCCTTATTGCAAGTAATCAGCTTTCCACTCCCTGAGAATTATTGTCAAACACCATGGCTACTCTGAAAACAACCGCACTAAAAAAATGAGATCGTATATATTGTTGTGTATTTTGGTCTGTTTTCCGGGGAAGAGGATGGAGATTTTCAGTGGAAGGCATGTGATAAGTCCTCCATGTTGTTGACAAGTTCTGCTGGGTCTCCAGCAAACCAAAAATAGGAGAGTGCACCCAACTTCTAAAATCCATGCACATTGCATACACAGCAAGAAGAGGAGAGGGGGGGGTCTAATGGGTGGTAATGCTTTCTGCATGGCCACCTTTCCAATGCTCTTAGATCACATTTTCAATGCCTAAGGGCTTCCTTTTGTACTTCAAACCTGTTTCCTCAGCACAGGATGCATTCTGGTGACAACCAGTAGATTGTATGTTGTGTCAGTAGGACAGTTTACTTAACTGATTTCTTACAAGTGCTTTCATCAGAAAATCACAATTTTTACCAAACCCTGAGAAGATCTCCTACTCTTTGCAGAGACCATCTCAGCTCTAACAGTACTCTCAGATTTCTGCCACATACCTGTAGGGGAGCACGAGACATTGCTACACCCAGAGGTGCTAGCCAGTAAGGTCCTCAAAACTGCAAAGGAACTGGTCTCCCATGGTGACACTCCAGCAGTCCTGTCCTGCCCCATAATGGAGAGTAGCTCCCTCCAAGCAACAACTGTCAATAATTCAGAGCAGTTGCAGCTATGAAATTTCCGTTGCCCGTTTCCATGTTGTATTTCAATGGTATCTAGTGAGCAATGTTGTATCTCTTTTTCATGTCCCATGCCCTTCCTGACACAAATGTGTCTCTCTAGTGTGTAGATTTTATCTCAAATCCCTGAATAGTTTAATGCCACAAAACAAGGCATGTCTAGGAGCTAAAAGTACTACACCAGGAGATGAGAATGACGTTTTATGCATCCCAGCTGTTTACTTGGAGGAATTTTGCTCCATGGAGTCACAATCCAGTTCATTGTCTGGTGTTGGAGCAATGAGGAATTCTGACAAACCACCATGAAGTCAGAAGGTTTTAACATCCAATGGCCTAGGAAAAGTTCAATCCTCTCTTATTCTACACATATTATAACTTTCTGTCTCTGTTTTCTTTTTAAATATAAACCACTCTGTGTGATTGCTTATGTATTAATGCACACTATAAAATATGCCTGAGTTAAGGGTAGTGGGAGAAATCTTGTAACAACATTACACAAGTAATCATTTTTTTCTTCAGTGTTTAAAAATAGTTAATCTAAATTCTTTATGCCAAGGGATATTTAAGTTGGCTCCCTGGAAGGATTTATTTATTTTTATTAGTATCCCAGAACATTTTGCACTGGAGGGACCTTTGTGGTTAACATTTTGGCGTTGCCCAACAGTATTTTAATTTCCCTTCTATCCACTTTCAGTCTGCTCTGCAGCCAGTCTGCAGGCTAGGTTCTGTCAGAGTTGTTGTAATAGGTGCTTATTGATTGAGATTAATTCTAAAAATTACTTGATAATTCTATCAGTGCAGTCTCCTGTCTGTGAAGTCAGACTATCGCCAAACAGCCATTAACTCACTGCTGAGGAGGTTTGACTCAAACTGCCCCATGCCGTGTTGTCAGCTGACTTTGGAACATCTTTTCAGCCTCTTTCCTGGGTTTGTGTTTCCTGGTCTGGTTGAGGTTAACAAAATTGCTTCCATGAATACCAATTAGCTTTTTGGATGAAAACATGAGAAGGGATGGCACAGATCTTGTCCCTTTACTCTGTACGTCTCTCTACCCCTTGTACACATTACAAGTCTAAGAGTGATCCAGTTATCAAATGCAAATCAGAACCAAATACCCTGGACCAGCAACATTTTAAATCTCTGTGTCTGATGTAGAGTCACCAGCAGATCTCAGCTTGCAAGTTCTGCTGAACATTTGGG
>NW_010242976.1:6392-15838 GCF_000690775.1 Eurypyga helias | reverse complement strand
TGCTTGGTGAGAATGTCAAAGGTGATAGAGTGATCCTTCAACATCAGGATAGACAATGATAAGCAGCTAACTTAGAAGTCTGGATATTTTGAGTCTTTGAAGATAAAAAAGAGTTTTCAGGATGTCAGAAGAAAATGCTAAGAGTCAGAGACTTGGAACAAGTAATTTCAGACTGGATCACCAGTTAGAAATAACTTTGCCCAGTCTTTCAGGCTGCCATACAGAAATATGTAAGTAAATTACAAACATGGTTCATCAAAAAGGTACTACAAAACAGGACACCTTGATTCAACTTCCACTCTTTTACTCCTTTTTGTGCCTGGTTCAACATATCCTAAAAAAGGTGCTATGCAGCAGCTCTTAATATATCAGTATCTCCTTCATAATTTATACCTGTGTATTGGGTTTTCATGGAAAGTTTTCATAGTGGAGGGGCTTCAGGGGTGGCTTCTGTGAGAAGCTGCTAGAAGCTTCCCTTATGTCCAACAGACCCAATGCCAGCCGGCTCCTAGAGAGACCTGCTGCTGGCCAAGGCTGAGTCCATCAGTGACGGCAGTAGCACCTCTGGGATAACGTGTTTAAGAAGAGGGGAGGGAAACAGGGGAGAGAAATTGCAGCTGGAGAAAGAATGAAATGTGAGAGAAATAACTCTGCAGACTCCCAGGTTAGTGAGAAGTTTCTTACTTGTAAGCTGAAAATCCCTATGGTCACCAATCTTCCATTGCAGTTCAATGTTTATACATGCAAAACAGCGTACAGTTCCTATCTGGTTGGTGTGGGTGTTAGATATAAATACACACAAATATACAAATGCATGCACACATACACACACACACATACTAGCATAAGCAGAAAGGGAGAGCTGCTGATAAGAAAAATGGAAAATTTTCACTTCAAAATCACCTTTTTGTTTTAATCAGAGATAAGTTGAGTGTACTGTCTTCCATAACAATAATGAAGCATCTCTTCAGCATGTCCAACAGGCATACGTTTTTAGACATGAAGTCACAATGAACTACGCCAGCAGCAAGACTGAAGCAGTCAGAATTTAAAGCATTGGTCATAACCCTGGAAAGAAGAGCACTTACTATTGTAAGCAAACCAACAAAAATATTCTGCCCAATAATATATACAATAAGTACAACCATACCAAGCAGAATGGATGTTTAAACTACTCAGAGTTGCATTTAATGGACTAGCAACAAAGTCATTAATCAAAGCACACCTGCATAAATGTGAACGCAGCTTGAAGATCACAATGCATACAAGAGTACCATGCACATACAAAGAAAAGGTTGTCATAAACACAACAGGTAGGGTCGTTAAGTAGAATGTTATTGTTTATGTGAGGTTTTTATTGCATCCCTTCAAGTTCTTTACATGAACCTCTTTCTACAAAGAATTCGTAGTTCCCACATATCTGAAAATATTGGCAGGTCTGGGAGTCTGAAGCTGGATCCTGGAGAGTAGTCAAGAATTTCTGCTTTTTAAAAGTGACGTCTGCAGCCTGATATCCAATGCTTATTCTTCACTATTGGTGGGAGCTAGGTGAGAAACTGTGGGATCCTCTGCCAAGTTAGTCAGCTGAGTCCTTCCTAAAGAAATATCTATCAGCTGCTTTGACAGTTGCAAGAGATCAAACATCACTTAAAACATCATTATTTCCATAATCTGAACTCCTATTGTTTTGCTACCCATGTCATAAACACAACTTCATTTCTTCTACTGGATTTCAGTCACTCAGAACAAGGTGTATTTCATTTTCTACACAAGGGCTCTCAGGTGACTCCCAGAAGGCCAGTCCCACCACTCCTACTTGATAACTGAAAGTGTATGGGATGCTGCTGTAGGCTCTACCTCTACCCAGAGGTAGCCAGTTCTTCTTCCAAAATGACCCATTGACTTGATTTGGTGGCCACACATGAATGAAGAGTATGGTGCATCACCTGGTTGCCAGCAGGATAAAGTGAGGCAGGCAAGGAGGAGGAAAATAGACTTGAAAGCCCAGTTGCATCCAAACAGGAAGCTGAGCATTTCAGTGAGTGCACTTAACAGCTGCCATTTTAAGAGGACTGACGAGGTCAGGAGTGAGCTGTGGCTTGGGCAGAAGCACAGAGAAGAGTCTGCCAGGATATGATTTTTAAGTGTTCCCTCTCCTTGCTTCATCAGATACTGTCAAAGTCATCTCTCTTGAAGACAGCATTTGACGTCTACTAAGAATTTGGGATCTGCAAGCTCCTAAGTGTGTCCACAGTGCCAGTGCTTGATACTAGTCATTTTGTGTGTGAAGCTTTCTTTGGCATTCAAAAACAACTTTCATTGTCCATAAATAATGCATGGCCTCTGAAGTTAAAGCACTTTCTAAATTTTCTGCTGTTAATTAAAATTCTACTAATAAGCACAGAAATAGCTCAATAGATGTTTGGATCCACGCTCTTTTGAACTACAAAAGTGGAGGAATCTTCTCCATTCTGACTTTGACCAGAAAAGTATTTTTAAAGACTATACAAGGCATTTATTGCCTTCGAGTAAGTGCTGACTGTCAAAGTCCAGTATCAATAACAGGAGATAGCAGGGAAGAGAAGCACCAAGTCAGCAGTACCAGCTAACCACATTTTGATAGCACATGCAAGAATAAAGGCCTCATCCTTAACTAGATCACAGAAAACTAAATCTTTACCTTCACCTGATGTTTTTTTGGCATCTTTAACATCATGAGCCTCACACTTGGATTCATTTAGACACACTGATTCATTAGACAGCCCATGACCTTAATAAATTTAGATTACCAGGAAGAGGTAGTTTATACCAGCCTCGTAGTCATAGAAATTACTCATGATATCCACCCACACTAACCTTTGTTCATCTCTCCAAGTATGCCAGGGCTTGTCAGACTTTCACAAATGGAATTCTTTGATTCCCTCAATGACAGAAGGACATCAAGGATGTCTGGTTGAAAGACAAAGCTTCCTACGCAAGAGACAAAACAATAGCAGTGACTTTGAGAAGCTGAGGACTTGTTTTCCCCAAGAACATGAGGTACTGCTGGAAGGAAGTGTCTTACATGACCTGAAGGGACATAAGAGTGCAGGAGGGGGGAATAAGGCTTGTTCTCGAAAAGGCTGCCAGACTCCTTCTTTGGGAAAATATTCTTGGAGTAATTTTCACATGCAGCAAACAGCAGAGAGAATATAGGGTTTTTGTTCTAGTTCTCAGCATTTGGTCACATTCAAAGGACAACAAAAGTATTGAAGTGAACATAAAAAGAAGAAGATGAATCCCAAATACAAACCCCTACATACTTGCTTTCCTCCCTACCACAGGGTTTTCTACCATGGTTTTAAAGCCACAGCAAGGGGTATTTCAAACTTCCTTGGTAACTATTTCTGAAGGCAAATACTTGAGAGACATAAGAAGTGGTTTTAGTAGTGTATACTAAAGGACAGAAGGACAAAAATACTCAAACCATAACTTGAGGCTGACAGAGCCTTGAAAACTGCAGCTTGACAGTCTTTCCAGATGACCAGGAAAGTCCTTCAAGCGACCTCCCAAATTCTGCTGTAGACCACAGGACACATTGGAACCCTACGATATTACTCTTCTAGAGAATGAGATCATCACAAGTAAGAAAAGCTCCATTGAAGGTAGTTAGTTTGGTAAAGACCCTCTTTTCCTCTGCCTTTTTATGTGCATGTGACATGTTCAAATAATTTGCTGAAACCACTGTTAGCACCCCCAAATGCAGTCTTGGCAAACAGTTTGCCTGGTGGAAGAGTTTCTCTCAACGTATTATTCAGTGTCATATATCCCAACCCACCAAGCAGCCAAGACATCATCATGAGTTCAATTTTCAGGTAGGTCAGAAGAGATTGTGGGATTGGCCAGCTTACAGCTGTTCCTGTATAACTCTGCAAAATGGGCAGAAGACAGTGCAGTAGGATAATGAGGGCTGGTAGATCTTGGCATTGTTCTGGGGCAAGCTGCTCCTCCACCTCAGAAATTCATCAATTTGCAGTGATTTAAAGAACTGCTTTATCATCTGGCACTTGAAGAAGCTTTTCAAATCCATATTAAGGAAACATTTCATTTCAATTTGAGTGTTAGAGAAAGAGCAGCGACTGCATTTTAGAATTAAGTTGACTATGGAGTTGGTCAGTGCTGCAGCTGTGCTCCCAAATCCTCCCAGAATTCTGAAGTTGAGAAGATAGAATCTGAGCAGAGCTGTTGAAAGATGTTGAAAGACTGAGGAAATCTACATATGAAAATATGCAAATATATTAATATCTTAATGTACTTATTTTTTCCATTAAATTATTTATGCTAAAAGGTATTTCTTATCAACTGGAAACAATATTCACTTCATTTCAAATCAAAATAAAATAAAATAAATATAATTTGGTTTACCTGTTTATCTTCTCAGTCAAGGAGGGGAAGAGGAATGGAGGAAAGGAGAAGAAACACAGTAAAAATAACTATTTTATTTGTATCTCTATTTTGCTTTGAATCAAGAAATATTTTTTAAATTCAAATAATTTCATTAAATGTATCAGAAAATTACACAAACTGTTCTCAGCAAGATGAAAGGCTGTCAATTTGATCAATAATTTTGACAGGCAAGATTTTGTAGTATTTGTGTGTTCTTTTGATCTTGATCTTGGAGATTTAACATATCTAAAATTAAGCTCTTTGTTAGAAGATGGTCCAGTTATTCACTTGCACCTGAATCATCATATCATGAGCTTCATAGTTTCTCTCATGGCCTCTGGATGAAAATCTTTTTCATTTCCAAAATAAGGTCCTTTTGTCCTAGTTGACATGTAGTTCATGCTATGCTTGTACATCTTAAAGATCACTTTGTTTAAGACAAAATTACATGCTCAGTACTGCAACACTCATTCTGCCACAGCAGACATTGTGTCTCTTAGAAATCATAGTCTGTTTCACTGCCCTGAATATCACACACACCTTTACGCACAGAGCAGAGGCGTAAAGCAGAATAACCCAGAATTTAGGGAAGCATCTTCTGAGATGTGGAGCAGGGATCAGAACAAGGTCTTAAGGAATATTGCACTATCTCTGCAACCCTGGTTAGCTCTGCAGGCTTTGTTAACTTAAAATGTTCTTTGAACTATCTTTTCACCCATACACTGATGTCAACTCAAAATATTGAGTGGAGGGAGGAAGGGAGGGAGGGAGGAAGGAAGGAAGGAAGGAAGCAAGCAAGCAAGCAAGCAAGGAAGGAAGGAAGGAGGGAAGGAAGGAAGGAAGCAAGCAAGCAAACAAGCAAGCAAGGAAGGAAGGGAGGAAGGAAATGTTTAGCTTTCTGTCTTACCAACAACTGGGACACAGAAGAGAATTCAGGACACGTGGAGACGGCCCTATATTTCAGGCCTACATGGTAAGCAGCTGTAGAGGAGAGGTGTGTAATTTTCTTTTTTTAATTTTTTTTTTTTTTTAATTGGAGAGAAAGCTTGAAGAGAGGCTTTTTGTAGAATTGAGGCTAGGAAAGTTCATGCTTTCTCATAAGCTTGTCTAACACCTACTGTTCATTGCCTTGACATCTGACTTACAAATCACCAGGCTACTAGATGCTAAAAATGGTCTTAAAAGAACAAGGACATCATGTGAGAAAGGGAATAAGTAATGTATTTGATGGTCTCTTAGGGATCAAAACTGATAAACTAAACATAGATTTCATTTTAAGAGAAAAAAATATTTAAAGTAGAATTCCTACAGAATCCAAAGTTCTCATTAAAAAGAGGAGAGCAGTAAGTAACAGTATTAACCGGAGATGAGAGATAAGGTACAGCAAGATCTCATGAAATAATTAGGTAACAGACAAGGAACAAAGAGACAAAACCAAACTAGTCAGACCCATAGTAATTACCAAATCAAGCATGTGGCCTTTAGAATGAGTGGGATCATTCATGTGTTACAAAACATTAAATGCATCTAGGAGTGCTATAAAACCATGCAATGTGAGTGAAAGAATTCTGAGCAAGACAAAATTCAAACTCACAAACAGATGCTCAGTGAAATTTATTGTGAGTTCAGAGAGCAGCTCTGCTCCATCATTAAATAAAGACTTGGAATTCCTCAGTGCACAGTTTAAAGCAAGGCAGAAGGAAGAGAAACAACAAACCAGAACAAAGAGGAAGAGAATACTCAAAATTCGCTTGGTTCTGGGATTAGACAGAGGTATCAGTTTGAATCTTCTCAAAGTCCCTGGGTGTTTGCATGTATTTACAGAATAACAGGAAAGGCAACTAACAAAGAGAAAAGGTAGGAGTGGAAGGAATGTTGTGCCTTGAAGGGAGGAAAGAAGTGGGATGTAGAAGGAAGCTGCATGTCAGAAGGAGACAAAGAAAAAAACAAGAATCTGATAATTGGAAGAAACAGACTTTGGTTTGGAAGAAACCATTACCAAAGCAAGCAGGGAATAACAACTCCCTGTTGGCAGTTCACCTCCTCTTGATCCATTCATGGTCCTTGCAGACTGCTGTCTCCAACAAGAAAAGTGACTACTCTGACTAGTGATGTCAGCCCCTAGTCCCCAAAAACAACCTTATCACTAAACTCTTTAAGTTCAACAATGTCTCCAATTATCTGCATGTGTGTGTGGTGTCAGAAGGGCTGTTCTGATCCCCACATTGGTGTGAGTGAAGGAAGGTATGCAGCAAGCTGTTGCGCTGCAGTTTTCCATCTCCTTATGTTCTGCTGATTCCTTGCTAAACCTGCTGACTTCCTGAGACTCTGCACACACTTTTGGTTGTTCTTCATCAACTTAAGTTTCAAAAAAGATGTGTACTTCACCAGGAAGACCACAGCTAACAGAAATGTGCTTCAAAGCACAGTCCAGTGCATAACTTGGGTGCAACCAAGTAATCTCAACTTCCTCTTCTGATGATAAAGGAGTAGTAGCATGTCAGAAAGATGCTGTGGTTCTTCCGCTACTCTCTAACCGAGGTCATGAAGATAATTCTTTTAGTTTATTAATGCTCCTGTCAGTATACCACATTAGCTCTAGCCAGTGATTCCTGGATGAAGTTATGCAGTATACAGGACTTCTCTGTGTCTTGTCTGTTACAGTAGCACAACATGTACTGCATGGCTGGCATACACAGCTGCAGGAAGAATGCTGATCTAAATCTCTTGTGTTCACCCCAAGTTTACTTTATTCCATATACCCTGAACTCCCTGCTCTTCCCAAAGGTTGACAAAAACAATAAAATGCAAACATGGTAATTTCTTAAAACTCAACTTTGCATACACCAAGATTTTCACGAAACATGGTTTTATGGTGTGATAAATAAAAATATACTATCTGCACATTTCAGTCAAAAGTCAAAGTTATAGGTCAGAATGTAACCTGAAATAAATTCTTTTTAACATGACTCTTCATGTCTGCTGGTTGGTGCTTAATTACTTTCCTTGTTGAGGTAAAAAAAAACCCTGTGTGGTGTCCACTCACACAGAACAAATTGATGAAAGTTTACCTGTCTTGCAAAGTTAATTATAAAATACTTGTGAAATTAAATACTTTGATATATCTAAGACTGAAAATCTGTGAAAATATTTTAATTCAGTCCCATGCCACCATCACACTACTTATATCAGGAAATACTATTATCATGATCAGAATGTTTGGGTTTTAGATCTATTATCTTCTATGTGCTTATTAACAAATGTAACAGTGTATAGCATAGGATCCTAACCTTGACAGTCCTTTCTCACATTACAGTAATTCAAGATGCTCCCTGCACAATTCAAATTTTAAGCTTAATTCATCCTGCAGGGTGAATAACTAGTTAAACCTTTAACTGTCTATACAAATACTGCATGGATTAAATTCAGATTCCTACAAAGGGAAGGTAGAGATGTTTTTAGTGTCAATAGGCCATGACTTCCACAAAGACGATACACAGTAGCTGAGAGAGTGACCACCCACAGTGACATATTTTTTACACGGAAGATGCTTGCATCTTCCTACACTGGTGACCTTTCCTGGAGACCAGGAGAATAAGGCTCAGTAATTCAGGATTTAGCCATTCAGAGAAGTTTTTCGATCCCAGTTAATAAAGGGCCTTGTTAATCCAAAAGCTACAAACTTAACAAGATTGCTGATCCAGCAACCACTACGGCTCAGGGAGGAGTTGGGATTTTCCTTCGTTTGATGAGGAATTTATGCTGCTTGGAGCACTGTTTGTGAAAGCCCTTGGATACAGAGGCACTGCACACCCTGCCGATCCAGCGTATGCTGGGAGGGCACGAACAACTGCCAAGAAAGAACAATGTCGTAAAAATTTTCACCTGGACAACATATTCATTCTGCTTCTGTGACTGAAACATGCATGCACACTATAGCCTACTGGCAGCTGCAAGCACACTTCTATACACATCCCTTCTGCAAGAAGAACTATTGCCAAAAATATAACATGTTATGCAAACAACTTAGTCACCCGAAGAGCTTTATAAATGCATAGTAGGAAGATAACATGGACTAATAAAATATACTTTACTGAAGTAACAAGGAGACATATGGCCTTTCTACTCTGCCTTTGGTGCAGGAACAGAACCAGCCTAGTGAACCAGGTCAGCCAAGCCCTACAAAGTTTTGCATAAGAATTTCACACAAGTATACTATCTAAACTGTTTCCTACAGATATATTCTATAACTGAAGTCACCCAGCCAGAAAGCATAATAAAGGTCAGGGTTTCTCTCAGAAGGGGGGCAGTTGGGAAGAACAGTTTAAAGCAGAGGAGGAGTTTTTCTCATCTTTTGTGGAAACAAGAGAACACTCAATGAGTGTGTAGCTTGGATAAATAATAATATTGCAATTCAGAACTTTGGGGCAGCCTCCAAGCCAAATACTTCATGTGTATGTGTACATGTATATAATGTGTCTGTCTGTGTGTGTACATATGCATGTAAAACTCAGAGCAAATCCTTCTCTTTCTATGAAGAGTTAGCCTGTCTAGACTGTGGAACAGGCTTATATTCCTTCAAGGCTTAATTCAAGCTAGTATCCACATTTATAAAGCAATGAGGAAACCCAAGTACCAGGATTATTTGAGCAATCAGGTATGACACAGTCATGGTTATTTAGAAGTAATAACACTACTAGCAATTTACAGATATTACCCGCTCTTCTCTCTAGTGGCATAGAGATAATAGCTATATATTTTGAGAGAAAGAGGCAGTGTGGGTGAGCAAGCACATGTCTTTTTCTGCATCTCTTGCCTGCTCACCCTTAGTAGAAAAGAGGATGGCAGTGGGTGCTGACCTGTAATTTCAGAGCAACAATGTTCCTTTACACCTTTACACCACCTACATTCTTCAATGGCCCATTAAAATGTCCCTGATTTTAAGCAATTTAATAAAATAACAAATAGAAAACCTGAGAGAAAAATGGGAGGAAAATCAACTTTGACTGAAAAAAAAAAAA
>NW_010242976.1:0-6371 GCF_000690775.1 Eurypyga helias | reverse complement strand
TCAAAGGCCACAATTACAGTTAAGTAAGACAAAATTTAAAACAGTGACACCAAATTAAGCTCCCAGACTTTGTATGAATCACTTGTGTAAGCAGAAGTGAACAAAGAGAGCAATTGGTGACGCACAAGACATGGCTACTAGTGAGAGAGGGTGCAAGTGGGTGAGTGTATCAATGCCTCTGTGTGTGTCTCTGTGTGCATGCATGCACTTGTGCTAGTGTACTCAAGCACACAAATTAAAACCTAGGGTGTCAGCTAAAAATGTCAAAGGCAATCCAAGAAGACAAAAAGGTAATAAGGAGAATGTAAAAGAAATAAAAAACTCAGTCAATGAGGTTGAAATGGAAACAACTGGAGATTTTTCATCGGGATGAAATAAAAGAGGAAATAAAGAACGGAAGCTGGGAAACAGAAAATAGATGTTATTTGGAAGAACATTACCAGCCATCTTAGTTTTTATACTCTTTGAATCGCCACCACCCTTTCAGAGATAAACCTAGCTATAATGACTCTTGCTTGTAAAATACTTATTTCCTTCTTCCTGATGCCCAAGATTGTTTGCTCGCAATCTCACAAATGCACGTACAAAGGAAGCTTCCTGGAATCATTTTCCTGATTCAGGTGAACACCTTATAACCAGTAGCAGACTGAAGACAGACAAAAAACTAACTTGGAAGAACAACATCTTACATAATCATAATGTTAGTCAATCTAAATTCAAACTATATGTGACCGGAATCAGAAGTTACAAAGACAAGCATTGCCTCCTGAGTGACAGAAATGAGAAAGTCCAGACTGTCTTTCTCTAGTACACCCTTAGAAAACACTCTATAATCTTCCTCTTTTCAAGCTGTGACTAGATACTCCTTTCCCACCCATAACAACCACCCACCAGCTGAAAACAAATAAACTAAAATAGTCAAAATCATAAACACTAAGAGAATACAAAACAAAGCCGTGCTTTAAGCAGAGGAACCACTTGGGACAAGACTGAAAACATCTATTCTAGCTAAGTCTCCTGGGCTATGAGGAAGACATTCAGTTTCCTAAATTCAAACACATTGAAGTGTGCTTTCTCTCCAAATGTCTTTGGAGAATAATTACCTTTTCTAGATCTTAATCTCAAAAAGGGAAGGAACTCCAAAATGCACAACACTGGCTCTCATCCTGCAACCAAATCATTCACCCTTAATCAAATCTTGCACTAAAATCCAGTCATAGGCAACAAGATGGCTGAGATTCAAAGCAGCATATCTGAATTCACACCTCACCAAGCCCAAGCCTTGAGTGAATTATCTCCTAAGATTTTATAAAAGGTTCCAAAAGAAATGAATTCTTTGCCTCCCTGCAACTTAGCTGTATTAACCTGTCCCATATGATAGAAACCAGCTTTTAGGTATGCAGAGTCATTATCACGAGTGCTAGACCTGCTGGAGTATGACTTTTAGCCATTGTCTGACATAAAAATATAGATTATTTTAGTTTGGTTTACCATTTCATTGTCCAAAGTGAAAGAGGCAATTTCATCTCACTAATTGTCCCTCTATTCATAAGTAGGCAGATGTTTGTTCTCCTGGTAAAATTTGCTATTGTTTTGGACTTGGAGAAGCATAATACAGCAGAAATATCTTTAACCTACATAACATTATAACAAAGCATGGCAGTGATATCACAAGAAAATGTTATTGCTCTGTTTGGCAGATTGGGAAATATGTTGACTGCCAGTGTATGGTATCATATTTTGTTATAGGAGTATTTTGCCTATAATGTCAGCATAGGTGATAGCTTAGTATGAAGCAGATGAATATAAAGATGACAGATGCATGTATGTCTTGGCCTAAACAGTAGAAAGAGCCCTATCATTTAATTGGGTTTTTTTTTGCATAATATCCCTTCTAGTAGAACATTTTTGCAAATACACCATAATAAGAGAAATAGAAACAGAAAAACTACTTTTTTTTTTCCACTGATTGTTACTTTTTCAAAATGAAGCCCTTATACTCAGCCTAGTGTTCTTGTTTATAAAGTCAATGGAAATGTCATTCATCAGTAGTTTTGAAAATTATACACCCTAATGAAACTTGAAAATAACGCAGGTGACTTCACCAACTTCTGATTTCAAAACTGTGAATTTCTGATGTTTATGGTATAATTCCCAATGAATAATGACATCAAAGATTTCAACTTAATGCAAAAGTAGAAGTGATTTGAGATAATCTCTTGAAGAAAGGATCCATGTGGCAGATGTGCTACTCTACACAAATGATGTCGTTGAACAATCTACAGCAAACTTTCTGAATAGCTTGTTTTGATACCTTCAGGAAAGGCTGCTACTTATAGGAAGGTGATCTGCAGTAATCTAGGATGATCAGATTTCTGAGCAGAGATCAAAGTGAGCAATGTAATAGCTGCCTCTCCAGTTTATCTGAACAACTGATGAACATTGAAATGCTTCAGATTGACCTCAATGTAAAAGGATGTTATCCTGGCCAGTAAGCTGGTGTTCAACCATCCTTGATTATGTCATCTTTTCTTTTTTTTTTTGGTTGGTTGGTTTGTTTTGGGTGGTTTTTTTTTTTTTTTTTTTCCCTGTGGGTCTTCTTCAGTCATTAAAAGAAAAATTATAATATTTGGCAATCTGAGTATCTGAAAGGGTTAAAAGGACTGTGGGGGCAGCAGCGTGATGCATAACCACGCATGCTGAAAGCAGATGAATCCCGTTACTACCCATCATTGCAAACTCCTACCTCTGTTATGTGGCTGTAAGTGCTCTGGTTTGGTAAATGAAAATTTAGAAGGTACAGTAGCCAGGATGAGTGCTCTACCTGGTATGAACAGTTAGGAATAGGAATGACAGAGAAAGGAAGTAATATATGTGTCTTCCACAGCACTCCCTTGCTTGTTACGGAAACCTTGTTAGCAGTTGAAAGTGACAGGTGAGGTTCAGCACTGTAAAATAACAGGACATACATGGCATGGCTGCCAAGGCTGGAGAAAAGAGCAATCTGTGAACAGGCTTCAAATTCACAAATAAAACAGGTACTATTTAATTCCTAAAATCCAAAGACAAGCACAAACATAAAAACTGCCAGACCAGGAGGAGGGAAAAAGAGGAAAGAAAAGAATATATGTATACATTTATGTCCATGGTCTGTAACATCAATGGATACTCAAAGGGGGAAAAAAAAAAAAAAAGAGAAAGAAGAAACAGTGTAACATGTTACCATCCGCTGTTTATATCACTACTTTCATACTAAAAGACATTTCCCACAAACCAAATGCCTTTGAGGCTGCCCATGACTAATTTCTAATGTTGTGGAGATTTTGACCTTGGGAGTATAGTGGAAATGGTCACAGTGGATGGCCAGTTCTAGGGTGTTTGGTGAGGGAATAGAAACAGTTTTACTTCACCCCAACATCACTCTCATTTTTAAGTCAGCTGAAAACTATCTCAGATACCAAAGTAATTTAGGGAAGTCCCACCAATCCATGGCATGAGAAAGTAGTTTTAGGAAAAGGATTAGTTTAAGGTCTGTGAATATCTGCTGTTACTGTTGTACAAGAAACCTAGATTCGTACCAAAAGATCCCTCACAGAAGCATATTCTTCACAAGTCAGTCACCTGTTTGTCTGAGATACAGTAAGAAGAAAGCATAGTGTGCAAGACCAAGATTCAGTCCTTTACTTTTACTCCTCTCAATCCTTTATTAAGCTTGAAAATTAATTTATGTATTTTCTGCTCCAATGAGTTTCAAGGATTAATTATACCTCTGAGGGGGACAGGAGCAGTTTTGACATAAATGGGCTGAAGGAAGACAATGGGACAGCCTGCAAATTTCTCATCTCTTCCTATGACATAAGTACAAGCAGTAGCCAGTGTGATACATTGGGATGGCCAAAATCCATTTTATTTCATCTCCTGTAACACCGACTCCCATCTGCTGCAAATCTTCACATTTGAGTTCATTCATGTTTAGTCATACATTTTGCATTTGTTGCATCTCAGGTTCATCGGGAACCTTTTGCTTCCAGTCTGAGAGGAAGCAATATTTAAAGAAACCTGATTTTTCTGACATTATCGTCAGTAACTGCAAGTGAAAGACTGCCATTAGTCTGTGTATGGAGAATATTATCTGGGATGTTTCTTAGTGAAACTTATTTGGGAAATGTAAGTTTATTCATGATAGTATCTTCTGGCCAGGGTCTCTCTTGGCCAGATTATTTGCTTAGAATTATTTGGTACCACCTTCCAACAGCAAATAGAGACAAAGATATATGCACATGCCCAGGCCCTCCCTAATGTTAGGGACGTATAGTTTTCTCATCTCAAAATCCATTAAACATGCATACTGAGGAAATACACCACCCTCACATTCTCCCACAGTCTATCTTTTCATCAGACTTTTCACAGATTGCTTTGACTGTCCTTGTCCTCACTTTGCAATTCTATCAGTGATTTTGGGAAGAAGGAAGGGAAAAAAGGGGGAAAGTCCCTGCTACCAGTAGTCCCTGCTCCCAGCTATGACTTGGCAGTTGTCCTTTACCAGTCCCTCTCCTTACCAAAAACATTACATCCATGGTTATTTCTTCCCATACAAAGTCTTCAGTGAAAGTTATTTCACCTGAGACACACACATTTTGTCTAAAAGTGCTGATCTGACCTCAAGTTGTCATGCTTCAGCCCATCTGCTGAGCTATGGTAACTGTCTCTAAACTTGCTTTCAGCCCACACGAGTGGAAGGCTAATTTAGCTTAGTGTAGTCCACAGTGAGACCAAATATCCTGGCTTTGACAAATCTTGCCAAAATGACTGCCATCCTGATGGAGAAATTCCTGTTTTATCAGTTGTGTCTTGTCTCTGCCCACCTGACTAATCACCAGATTGAGTACTATGAAAATGCCAAGTAATCAGTTTGCAACTGAGTTTAGTCATGCTTACTCAGTGGGAAAGAAGAAAACTAAAGTGTGTTATCATGCTTGAGGTATCCAGAATTCATGAGTAAGCCCACCTGAACAGGTCAATTTTTTGAGTTTTTTACAACCACTAGGACAAGAAACAGACTTTCTTTTTTTCTTTTAATTGCAAGCAGAGACAATCCTGTTTTCAGCAGCAAAATCTTTGAATATGCAACACCATATTTTGCTTCACTCTTCACAGGATAACCATCCACTGAAATATAATTGGAAGACACCTCCTTTCCAGCATATTTGCAGAGAACCTTCTAGAAGGACAGAGAACTTCTAAAGAACTCTAACTGTACAAAGAAACCCATTGTACTCTCATGCCAAAGCAATATGTACCACTGTTCCAGGAGAACCCTCACATTTGGGTGGAATTTTATTTTCTGCTGCCTGAATATATATAAGCTCTTGCAGAAATGTTCTCCTGTCATAAGATGATCACTTGGCCAGAGTATTAGTTTGTTTTTACTGGAAGATTGTACAACCACTGTATCCTTCATATGCTGCGTATTTGATCAAGGTCTGCATCCCTGTGAGGAAGGATGCCTGGGATGAGCGTAGCGGATGAAGGGTAGCAAACAGCAGATCTGTGGGTTTGAAGATGGCAACCTGATGTTTTCCAGGTGGGCTTCACTGAGAAGAGGCCAGGACTATTGACCAGAATTTGTCTGTTGTCAGTTTCAGAAGTTAATTTTGCTCAGAGAGGCAGAGAGAGGTGCTGAGGGAAACATATGGCACAATAAACTCCTAGTGGGTGAAATTATTTCTGCCAGCAAAAGCCATGACTTGCCTGAGGGCTTGTGTCATGGTTTAACTCTGGCTAACAAAATACCACGAAGCCGCTCTCACAAATCCCACTCCCCTCCTCAGTGGAGGGGACGAATTGGAGGAAAAAGAAATAAGGAAGCTCGTAAAATTGAGATAAGAACTATTTACTACTTAAATCTAAATCAATATATACAAGTACTACTAATAATAAATGATTAAAACAATAGAAAATAAAACATATGATACAATATGATACGATATGATACAATTCCTCACCCCCCACTGACCGATTCACAACAGGTGCTGAGCAGTGGGAGTCAGACCCAGAGAGCCCGAGAGCCGCAGCCCGAGCGCCATCGCAGGCCGAGGGCCGCAGGCCGCGGGCTGGAGCCCGAGCGCTGCCGCGGCAGCAGATTGTGAACGAACCCTATCAGCGATAGCAAGCCCAGGAAAACTAAACAAACCCACCAACTCCCCAACAAATGAGCCAACACAGGAGTCAGCAAAGTACATAATGCAGGAGTCAGGGTGAGGATTAGCAAGTGTACGGGAGCGAACGTGAGAGGGTAAGGGAGAGAGAGTAATGGCGACCGGATCCCCTCCTTGCCACTGCCCCAAGCTTGATGTACTATGGAATGAAAT
>NW_010242975.1:34292-36092 GCF_000690775.1 Eurypyga helias | reverse complement strand
CTGGCTGAACCCAGCACAGGTGGTCACTTAGGAAAGGAAAGGCGGCGTGTTCTGTGGAGTTGGTCTCCCACAGCATTCTCCTAGTGAAGCTGTTGGGTCATGGCTTAGACAGATGCCATGTCTAAGTACCCAGTACTCTTCACTGCATAAAAAAATGGCTGGAGGACAAAGCACAGAGGGTTTGGTAAACCGAGTTAAGCCCAGTTGGTGGTCAGTCACAAGTGGTGTCCCCCAGGTGTCAGTTTTGGCGCTGGTCTTGTTTAACATATTTATCAATGATCTGGATGAGGGGATTGAGTGCTCCCCCAGTAAATTTGTAGACAACACTAAGTTGGGTGAAAGTGTTTATCTGCTCAAGGCTAAGAGAGCCCTGCAGAGGGAACTGAACAGGCTGGATCGATGGGCTGAGGTAAATCTCATGAGGTTCAACAAGTCCAAGTGCTGTCTTGCATTTAGGACACAACAACCCCAGGCAGTGCTACAGGCCTGAGGATGAGTGGCTGGAAAGCTGTCAGGCAGAAAAGGACTGATGGGTGTTGGTCGATGGCCAGCTGAATATGGGCCAGCACTGTGCTCAGGTGGCCAAGAAGGCCAGCACCATCCTGGCCTGTATCAGGAACAGTGTGGTCAGCAGGAGTAGGGCAGTGATAGGAGTAGGGTAGGAGTAGATAGTAGAGGTAGTGCCCCTGTACTCAGCAGTGGTGGAGCCACACCTCTAGTACTGTGTTCAGTTTTGGGCCCCTCACTACAAGGACATAGAGATGCTGGAGTGTGTCCAGAGAAGGGTGACAAAGCTCATAAGGGTCTGGAGAACAAGCCTTATGAGAAGTGGCTGACAGAGCTGGGGTTGTTTAGCCTGAAGAAGAGGTTGCTGAGGGGAGACCTGATGGCTCTCTACAGCTACCTGAAAGAAGGCTGTAGTGAGGCAGGTGTTGGTCTGTTCTCCCGGGTAACTAGTAATAGGACAAGAGGAAATGGCCGTCAGGGAAAGTTTGGATTAGATATTTGAAAAAAACCCTTTCTTACTTCAAGAGTGGGCAGGCATTGGAACAGGCTGCCCAGGGAAGTGGTGGAGTCACCATCCCTGGAAATGTTCACGGAACATGTAGACATGGGGCTTGAGGACATGGTCTCGTGGGTATGGTAGTGTTGAGCTGATGGCTGGATGATCTTATATGTCTTTTCCAATCTTAGTGATTCTGTGATTCTTTGAGTTATTGGGCACCAAAGCCAGCTTAGGTCAGGTCACTGCTGCATTTGTTCTGCTTCTTGTAATGCTTGTCCCTCTTTGGTTAGGGTGGTTCCTGCTATAGTAAATCCTATAGCATGTAAGTCAAATTATGGGTTACAACAAATCCCAAACACAGCCTCCTATGGTACAGAGAAGAAAATTAACTCTATTGCAGTCAAAACCAGCACAGGATGGTAAGGATAATTATAGTGCTATTATTTCAGGTAGGCAGAGACTAACAACCCTAATTATTATTGTACGACCAGTTGGCAGAAATAGAGCATGGAGCCATTCAGGAGGGAGAGAGAAAAATAACTTTCCAGGAGAAGCTCGTTTGCACACCTCTTGATCATTTTTTGGTTTTTCTTTCTACATGGCATTGTGAATAAGGTAGGCTTCTACATAGAGTATAGCCCTTCTTTAGGGATGTAGAATAAATTATCTTTTATGTTTCCTAAGGAAAAGAAAGGAAAAAAATAAATAACTTTTTTTTTAACAAACCAAATCCACTGTTCTGTAAAAGACAAAAAGGAATTATATAGTAGGGGAATTATTTCAGGTTTCCTGAA
>NW_010242975.1:0-34207 GCF_000690775.1 Eurypyga helias | reverse complement strand
TTTTTTTTTTTTTTAATTCCCTCTCTGACAATATCAGGCATCACTGGGTTATGTAATCGCCCTATTGGGGAAGAGCTTGTTTCATTGCATCCCTCTTTAGTACTGTGTGTTTGTTCCTTTATATGAATGAAACTTTCTTTTAAGCTAGAGTTCATTTTTTTTTTTTAAATTTATCCTCTGAAATAAAACCTACCTTTTATAATAAAAAAATATTTTATATTAAAAAATGAATATGTAAGATATTACATAAAAATAAGATGCTAATATGATGCTAAACACTCAGTATCTTATATTCTGATCATATATTTCCAACTTGTTTTAGTCAAGCATGGTTTCCAAGTCAATGTTACTACTCCACAGTAGTTTAAGTGGTGCTGCACATAAGCTTTTGAAAACACACACATCTTATCAGAAAGGAATTAGTCAGAATTTGAATATAATAAAAATTCCATTCTTACAGAATAAAGGTCTGAACGTATAGAAAATAGGTCTATTCAGGGAGGAAAAAGTCATATTCTGCTTTTTCTGGTAGTTGTTTATTTTCTTAAGGAATCAAAAGTAATTGCTATTTATTTTAAAACACAGCTGGACAAGATGCTTCATTTCTGTATCCAGAAAATGTTTACATACAACATATACAGAACATTCTGTACATTTCACTTCTGCATTCTGCTTCAAAGTGATCTCGAAGAGGTGAGATGAGGGCACTGTTAATATATCCTAATGAAGCTCTGCCAACAAAGAGATAAGAGAATTCATCTTCTTCAGATGTATATGAAGGATATAATAGCCAATCTTTGTCTAGGGAACAGACAGTAGAAAATCTGCATTTGGATCTTCTAATGCACTGAACCTAAAATCTCCAAGTATTGTACTTAGTAGACTGTTTTCAGGGCAGTTGTAGTAAGCAGATAATGTATAAAATCTGTAAGTAGATCATGTATGAACAACTATCGCCATATCTTCAAACAGTATTTTAAAAATACAGGTGCTATAACTGAACTTTATGAAGGCTTCATTCTGTTCATTAATATGGAACATGCTTTGCATCTAATAGATCCTATACCCCAGACACAGTGGTACACCATCTAATTCCTGGATCTTAGCACAACTTGGACACAAGATTATGGGCTGTTGATCTTAGTAAAAGCAGATTTTCTTGAATTTATGCAAAATATGTATGACTATTCAATCAAGTGAATTTTAGTGCCTTTTGGGTCATGAAACTCTGGACATAGTTTCTGGATTTCAATTGTTTTGTTTCAATATTATACTTCTTTAAAAAAAAGGAGTTAAAGTAGCACATGAGCACAGAAAAGTGTTTAACACCAGAGGGAGTGACTTTAGCCAGTCTTTTAACTTTGTCTCCCATAATACCCTCATTGACACACTGACTAAGTATGGACCAGATGAGTGGACAGTAAGGTAAACTTAAAATTGGTTGAACTGCCAGTCTCAAAGAATTATATTCAGCACCATGAATTTCAGTTGGAGGACAGTCACTGGTAGTGTGCCCTTGGGGTCAATACTGGCTCCAAAATTGTTTAACAGCTTCAATAATGACCTCAGTGACTGAACAGAGTGAAGCCTCAGCAAGTTTTCAGACAATACAACAGCAGAAGGAGTTACTGACAGGCCAGATGATTGTTAAGATTCAGATGGATCTTGACAGGCTGGAGGAATGGGCAGAGAATAATGTCATCAAGTTCAACAAAGGAAAATCACTGGAGGATTTCAAGATGCAATTGAACAGCATGCTAGATAACATCATCTAGGTTCTCTTTCCCAAAAAAGGTTGGACCTAATGATCTTTCAAGGACCCTTCAGCCTAGCCCATTCTATGGTTTTGTGGGATGTAAAATTCTGCACCTGATCAGTAGTACTGCCATGCACTTGTGCCCTGTTATGTACCAAGCTGACCATGAGCTACCGATGTGCCCATGTATCAGAAACACAAACAGCCTCCTGGGCTGCATTAGGAGAAATGCTGCCAGCACCTCATTGAGTTGATCCTTCCTCTCCACTCAGCACTGGTGATACACATTGGGACTGTTAGGTACAGTTCTGGGCTTTCCAGTACAAAAGAGACAAGGATGTACTGGAGCAAGTAAATGACAGGCCACAGAGATGATTAAGGTTTTGGAGCATGTGACATACAAAGATAGGCAGAGAAAACTGTGACTATTCAGCCTGGGGAAGAGAAGGTTTAGGGGAATCTTATCAGAATTTGTAAATGTTTAGGAATAAAGAAAAGGAGGTCAAGCTCTTTTGAGTGGGACTTTGCAAAAATATAAATGTAATGTGTAAAAAGGTAAATTCCAAAAATTCCATTTAAATGTGAGGAAAAAAATGTTTTTACTGTGAAGGTGGTTACATACTGGAACAGGCTGATCAGAGAAGTTGTGGAGTCTCCATGCCTCAAGATATACAAGATCCAAATGGTCACAGATGTAAGCCATCTACTGTAGTTGATCCTAGTTTTGAGGAGAGATGTTGGACTAGGAGACCTCCAAAGATGCCTTCCAACCTCAAAGATACTGTAATTCTGTGAATATATAACATTCTGACTTGATATTTAATATTAATGAATCCATTAAATAACCTCCCTAATTAGTTTTAGCTATATTCTGTTCACAAGCAGGCAACTATAGCAGGCAATTATCTATAAGAAATGAGATAACTTCCTTTTTTTTTTCTCAAAAAAAAGTAAATGTTGAAGGTTCTTTGCTTTTCCATGCTATTCTTTCAAAAGTGAACTCTAACCAAGACTACCTTCTTCAGTCACAAGACATCAAATCTTGTAAAATAATAATTTCTCATGAAGTTCAACTCACCTCCTGATCATACTATAATAACTGAGGAAGTTTAATGAATGAACAGGAATACTCAAAGTGTAAAGACTTTATTATAAACAAAACTGGAGATATGTTTCTACCACTAAAACAATTGTTTAGTACATTTTTTCAAGTGATGTGACATAAACTAAATGATTATATGAAATTTTACATTTATAGAGAAAAGTAATGTGACACAGAATATATATAAAATCACACATATAACCTATGTGTATTCTGATGATCTGTTCTTGTAAAGTGTACAGCAGAAATTGTTAGTACACGTAATGGCTTAGTATTTTCTGTTTTCTGCATATAATAGAAACTTGGTTAATGTGGCATGACAGCTGAGCTTTCTTGCAAGTATATATTTTGAAGAATGAGATATGCTCTCTGCTCCTTTGCCCCTCATTTTGAATTGGTCCCAAATTCAACTTCTCTTCAGGAATAAGAACTAATTAGTATAATGGTATGTTTTCAGTTTCCTGAGCATCTGTCTGGTTCTCTTAAAATATCCCAAAGGTATTTACCACTTCCAGATCTTGCATCATTTCCTCTATTCCTGGCAGGACTTTCTTTAAAACTTAGCCCCTAAACACTACTTGGTAATGTTTCATGACTTTTTCATTCACTCTTTGGCATGTGAAGACCTTAATTATATCCCCATGAACTTCTGGCATAGGTCCAGATGCTGAGAAAAGAAACAGCAGCAATTTCACTTAAACAACACCTCTAATTGAGAAGCAGCAGCATGAAAAGTGGTAACTACCTTTTGCCCAGTAATTCTCTATTAGGAAACCATAGTGAGATGAATTCTGTTCACGGTTATGGCATTACAGCCCTAATGAGAAGTGAATTTGATCTAACAATATTTGGATCAGAGAGAGTGTGTTTACAGTCTTCTCAGCTTGTGCATATGATGATAAAGTAATAATTAAGTAAAAAATAAAATGGTGAGCTTAAAACATGTTGTACAAGAGTCTGATAATACATATATTCTGTTCAAACGTCTAAACAAATGAATTTTGGCTGGCTCCTGTGTGCATATGCATGAAGAGTGAAATGAGCTTGTGATACCAGGGTTTATGAGTAAAATATATTACTTGTATACATGAGGTCCCCTTCAGACTTAATTTATAGCAGTCTCTCCAAAAATGGAAGACTTGAGGAACATGTGAAAACGTTTCCTTTCTTGGCTTGGTGAATTGATGTTAACCTTAAAAAAAGCGCAAATTCTGCAAATTTTTAAATGGCATGGGCTACAATTATTCCACTTATGTGACTTTATGTAAGTCCACTTACCTACTGTGGATCTTTCTGGGCTGCAGGGTGACAACTTGTATTGCCATGATCTTCTGCAGAGGCTGCAGGGGCATCTCTGCTTGAGTGCCTGGAGCACATCCTCCCACTCCTTCTCCACTGACCTTGGTGTCTGCAGGGCTGTTTCGCTCACATTTTCACTCCTCTTTCACAGCCTGCTGTGCAGCATTTTTTGCCCTTTCTTAAATACATTATCACAGAGGAGCTTTGGCAAGTGCTGGATCCTTGGAGCTGTCTAGAAGTGGCTCTGCCTGACATGGGGGCAGCTTCCATCATCTTCTCACAGAAGCCACCTCTGCATTCCCACCACTACCAAACCCTTGCAAGTGAAACCAATAAAGGTTATTTGAATTATGCACCTATGGGGAAATCAGAAACAGAGCGCTGAATTTGCTGATGACAGCTATGATCTGAGAATTGTTTGTGATAATAAAATAATAAAAAAATCAGTTTCCATATAACTATTTTTCATCTGTAAGTTGAATTTTAGCTCAATAGAAAGCACTAGGAGTGCACAACTATCACACCACCATACTATAATTTTTGAAGAAAATTTGATAAACCTTTGCAATAAAGCTTGTTTTTTTGTGGTTTGGGTTTTGTTTTGGTTTGTTTGTTTGTTTGTTTGTTTTAAATACAGGTCAACTCAGGAGCTGAAATAATGCATACATCCAGATTTGCTGCTAATGTGCAAAGGAAAGATGGATGTATTTATTTTTATTTAAATACACAATTATTCAATAAAATGTTCATTTACACAACAATATCCACCACCACCACAACAGTTTTGTTGTCAGTCTTCCTTGTAGAAGACTACAGCTGTTATCTCTAATAGCAATTATACGAACATTAAATATTATGCATTTTCACATAATTACATGAAAAACTGACCCAGATAAAAATCACACAGGAATTGCGTAAAGGTATTCTAAGCACCTACAGGGTAAATAAAGACATTTGTAAAAGCAATAATTAAATCCACCCCAACATCTAACCCTCCTAAAAAGGTTAGTTTGTGCAATGTTATTCATCTAACATAGTCTATTTTCTTTGTAAAACTGAGTACAAACTCCTTTTGCAAAGACCATTTTCTTTCTTCTATAAGAAATCCCTACAAACACTCAGATAATCTCATAACAGTGAACAAATTAGCAGAAAGTGAGACCCAGTTCTGTGGAAGGAAAAGTACAGCAGCAAGCAATATGCTATCTTCCTAGATCTCTCTCATGTCTGCAATTACTGTGTGAATATCATGCAGAAAAACACCAAATACCTACCATGTCTTATTAATGGTAACGTGTAATCACAGATAAACACAGAAAATGAAAATGATATTATATTTTAGTACTACTATTAAATTTGACTGTATGTATTTCTAAAGATGGTATACCCTATAAATACCTCAAAATCTCTGTTTATGAAATATTTTCTTTTTACAAGGACCTGTGGTGACAGGAGAAAGTGTAATGGGTTTAAATTGAAAGTGGGGAGGTTTAGATTAGATATTAGGAAAAAAATCTTCATGGAGAGGGTGGTGAAGCACTGGACCAGGTTGCCCAGAGAAGCTGTGGATGCCCCATCCCTGGCTGTTTTCAAGGCCAGGCTGGATGAGGCTTTGAGCAACCTGGTCTAGTGGAGGCTGTCCCTGACTTTGGTAAGGAGGTTGGAACTAGATGAACATTAAGGACGCTTCTAATCCAAATCGTTCTATGATTCTATGGAGCACCCATTTCGACAGGTTCTGCTAGGTCACTAATGATTCATTAACTTAGTAAGAAAAAGTTTTAAGTACTGAACATTGTTCAATGAGACCTTTACCCTCAAAAGGGCTTATGTTAACTTCATGTCTTGCTCTCATTAGAAATCATTAGCTCAGCTGTAGAACTGGAACACTTGTACGTCTAAGGATAGCATAAACTGAAGGCAGTAAACTCCAGAACTATCCTTGCTGTTAGAAAACTATTAGGAAAGCTGTGGGTGCTCTTAAAATAGAAATTAAATTTAGGTGACCAAGATTTCATTAAAAATGTACCTATCTCACTCTGATTTACCACTGTGCATTCTCACCAAGTAAGACTCTGCACTCTAGTGAGCCATTACCTGCCATATTTTTTAGCTGAAATTACAGTAGTTAACATGCTGATGAAGTTAAATCAAGTGAATGAGTAGTTCTTCTAAAAGACTATTCAAAGTAGCATGTGAACCCAGATGCACACTATACGACAGTAAAATCAGTTACTTGTGATTGGGAAGTTTATTTTTGTGAGAGGTTTAATGTATAGGACATGCTCTGAGAATGGGAGGGGACTTGTCAAAATACTGAAATTCATTTGAAGACTGATGTTGTAGATCCTGAGAGAGGGAGCCAAAGAAATGGTGCTGTTTCACAAAGGGACATAAACTGAGTGTGAACCCAGCACATCACCATGTCATCACAGGGTCTGCAACCTGTTTCTGCTATAGACATCTCAAAGCTATATTTCCTCCACAGTAAGAAATTCCCTAGTCATGAATATATGGTCAGCTTTCAAGGCAGTTTTGGAAGATGTGAAGATGTATATGCTATTTATTTTACTGAAATTGCTTTGTATTATTTACTCTTTCATTCTTCTGAGTAAAAACTAGACTTCTTATCTGTGAATGCATAACCTAACAATTAGGGTAGAATTATTATTGTACTTTTCCTCTCTCCATTATGTTTCTCTGCCTAGTCAAAACTTAATTATTGATTCAAATAGAAAGAAGTAATATTTTCCAACATATGATTACAGTTGTTTTCACTGCAAAAATTTCTGTGCGCATTTATAGTGTGCATTCCAAAAAAAGAAACAAAAGGAGTTTGAATGTGTGCTAAATGCACTTCTTTAAAAATTCAGATGAACATTCATGGAGATTGCTTTGCAAGGGATTCTCTAAGGAAAATGATTTCAAAGCAGACTGAACTGAGTAAGTTCAGATGTCTAAGTATCTATAAACCTTGTTCGGATTCAGGATACGTGATATGGACAGAAAAGTGTAATGCTAGCTCTGAGGCTTCATATAACAAATATAAGGAATTGCCTATAAAGTAGTCAATAAACATTGCTTTATATATTCCACTAGGCAAGAATCATTGCTCCTTACTAAACAACAAATTTTCCAGATTTTTAAAAATTTTTATTATAAATGTTTAAGTATTAAAACCTAATGTATTACTTATCCATAAAGGAGCTTATAGATATGATGGTTCAGCACAAACGAATGTGTTATTTCAAGCTGCTTTTGAAGAAAAAAAAAAAAACCAACAGTATAAATGTATGTGGAAAACAGCAAATACTGTATATAATAGGACTGAGTGAAAACATAGCTTTTCCCATTTACTGCTGACAAGTAATTAGCCTAATATTTTCTAAAAAAAAAAAAAAAATTAGGTTGTCTTTCTATGGCACTTGTCTGTGATTCCTACTTAATACAACACAGGATTAACTTTCTCATGATCAAAATCACCTGGCAACACGTGCTTCATGGCTTACAGCAAAGGCAGAAAAAACATTTTCACACTACTTTGTATTGTTCCAGCTGTTTTGTCTTACTTAGGATTTTTATATTTTATATTAAAATATCTTATATTTCTTCAACTAATAAAGGTACATATAGCACCATCTAGAGATATAACAGCAAAATTTTTAAATGAAGCATTATCAGGCAACCAGTATATAAGATGACTTTGCAATTAACAATTACTCTTCAAACTATATGTTCAAATGATAGACTGTAAGAAAATCATATGTTCCTAATTGAAGCAAATACTTGTTTGATATTGATTCCCTGCATGACTTTACCAGAAATAAACTGATTGAGCAGCTTCTGACTATAATTTTCATCCTTTGGCAAATTATTAAGATAATGAGTAGATTACACAGTATTTATTGACATTCTTAAAAGCCCCATATGTTGAGTAGAAATATTGAATATTCCTTAAATAATATGTAGGATAAACACAGAAAAATCAGGCTGGTAAGAATATGTAGTGTTATTCCATTTAAGAAAATACTAATTTAAACACTGATACTAAGATCTATAAACATGCATTCAGGCACAGTGGCATTAAAAGTCCGCTACCGTGGACTTCAGGAGAGCAGACTTTGGCCTCTTCAGGGAACTAATTATCAGAGTTCCATGGGATGAAGCCCTGGAGGGAAGAAAGTTGGCAAGTATTCAAGAATCTTCTCCAAACTGAGGAAAGATGCACCCAAAAAAGAGGAGAAAAACATGGGATGAAGCCCTGGAGGGAAGAAAGTTGGCAAGTATTCAAGAATCTTCTCCAAACTGAGGAAAGATGCACCCAAAAAAGAGGAGAAAAACACCAGACCTGCGTGGATGAACAAGCAGCTCCTGGACAAACTGAGGCACAAAAAAAGAAACCTACAGTGGGAGTAAGCAGGGACAGGTAGCCTGGGAGGATTACAAAGAAGTTGTCTGAGAGATCAGGGATCAGGTTAGGAAAGCTAAAGCCCTTAGAGACTTAAACCTGGTCAGGGACATCAAGGGTATCAAGAAATGTTTCTATAGGTATGTGGACAACAAAATGAAGGTCAGGCAACGTGGGCTCTCTTCAGAAAGAAATAGGAGAGTTGGTTTCCCAGAATATGGAGAAGACCAAGGTTCTCACTGATTTTTTTTGCTTCAGTCTTCACTGGCAACTTCACAAGCCATACCCCCAGAGTCGCTGTGGATGTCCCATCCCTGACTGTCTTCAAGGCCAGGCTGGATGAGGCTTTGAGCAACCTGGTGTAGAAGAGGTTGTCCCTGCCCATGGCAGGGGGTTGGAACTAGATAATCTTTAAGGTCTCTTCCAAACTAAATCATTCTATGATCTATGAAATACATTTCAGTTTCCCATTAGACTTTGGTGCTTCCTTTTTGTGAAAAAATGATTATGTGATGGAAGACTAGCCAACTTAGAACAAAGATTCAGTCCTCTAATTTTTTTCAGTGAGGGAATCAATCACTTGCGTGTATATAAATATTATCAGTAACTACTGTGCAGTAATAACACTTTTGACACTCTTAAGAACCCTGTTTTCTTGTTTATTTGTTTTTTCTTCTGCGATAGTTAATATATGACAGTAAAATATAAATATGACAATATGGATTTTCAAGTTTTTTTAATATGCCACTGAAGGAGGGAGCACAGATGAACTTTCTTTTCCTTCCTTTAACTGCTAATTTTCTTAAATTATGAGCTATTTCAGACAGGATATTTCAGAACAACCCTTACCTTGAAAGAAAAGTAAAGCAGCTTATAAATAAAATGTAAAAAATTATATGTAATCATAAAACTTTGCTTTTGGGCTAGGATGATATTGGAAATAATATTTCTGTGCTAAGACATTTTTAGCTGTGTTAAACCAGAATGAAAATCTAAAATAAATTTATTTTTATTATCAAAGTACATTAGCTTCCAAGTCCTTTCATACTGGTATAAAAAAAACCCTAATTGCAATGAAATTAGTGACATTATGAGAGTGTAAAATATGCATCTTGAAATCAGCATTAGACCTCAGAATATTTACAGGAAGAAAATCAATATTAAAATTTGAATAATAATAATAACTATTAGAATGATTCGATATATTGTAGGAAAACTGGTAAGTGCTAATGACTGTATTTTTCCAAGTCTACATCTGTCTCCTGTAAGCAATAGATAAAAAAAGAAATTTGACAGAATAGCTGAAACGTGATAGTGGAAGTGTATGTGAAGGTCTAATACAGCTTCCTGATGTTTTACATTTTATTACTTCAACAGTCTTTGTAAAATAAGATGGTCTCAGTAATATGTTATTGACACAGAAACACGCAGTACAGCACTGGCAATCAGTGAAGTACAGTGGTTTTGAATGAAAGTAGTTATCATCTTTACTTGATTACATCCACTATTCCTTCAGGCTATATACTTGAAAGTAATTTACTTTCCAATATTTTAATCTTTGACCCTTACTTAAGGAGATTACTGGGATTCCCAGGGATAGCTTCCAATCATTAATATGATCATGAAATTGATTTAGAAAAGCTTGTGCAACGTTAAAGGTAAAATTTTACTTATCTAGAACTAGATTCTCTGGTCTTTGTTCAAACAGCTTGAGACATACATTTGAAGAAAAAGTATTACTGAAGTCAACATAAAAGACAGCAAAATAATCTGTTATCATAAGTAGGGTGTTGGTTATTCACTTAGGCATTTCTCCTAGGAAAATAAATCTCCAACGAGTGATTCAGATAATCTTTTAAAGTGGGTAGGTTGAATAATATTCTGGAAGAGTCTGTCAGTTCCTCTGTCTGATGTTTTCTCTGCTCTCCTGTCTCTGTCAAGTAATGTAGATCACTTATTTATATTACACACCTTGACTGTGGTCAAGCCAATTGCATTTTTTGCTAGACTCATGATTTTTAATTACTGTTTTGTCTTGTTTTTTTCTTGAAGTCACTAAAACATGAAGTTGTGCTAGATCAGCCTAATTTAATGAATACTATGTGGTATCTACATTAAGGAAAAATACAGAATTCAGAGGGGTAGTGGGAATAATTCACTAGTGCCCTGAAACGAAACAATAAAGCAGAATATTAACTATATATCTTTTTTTAATACTTAAAACCTAATAAAAGTAAAATATTATCTCTAATAAAATAACTAAAAACATAGATAGCAAAAGCTTGTTTATCTTTAATTCTAATGTGAATTTGAAATAGAAGGAAAAAAAAATCTTTGAATAGTACCATTTCTTTTAGAAAATGAAAGGTACACAACACTGAAATATGAACTGTGTCTTTTTGAGCTCTAAATCTTGATGACATGCAGTAAACAGTCTAATTAAAATGTGCAAAAACTGTTTTTTCTAATAATATGTCTTATGATTTTTAAGGAACAGATACAACAGAGAATATAAATAAATGTTGCTCTTTGACCTCCCTTTGGAGCGCAGAAGTGTTGCGTACGGATCATATCAGTATGCAGATACAGCAGGCCTCATTAGTTTGCCATCTGCCATGGCAGATAGATGCTAAAATGTTGTTATTGCAAGGTTCATTGAGCAGTAAAATTATAATATTTTTTAAAAATGTATTTTAAGTAAAAATCCCTTGAAAGAAAACAGCTGCCAAATTATGACTGAGGCTGTGATCCCATTAAAAAGAAAAGACATCAAACAAATAGAAGAAATTTAAAAAGTCATATCAGCCTTAGCTACTCGCTCTTGTAAGAATGTTAAGTGGCTGTAGAGATGAATGAGGTAACCTTTTCAATAAGGTGATATTTTCTGCAAGACAATATTTAAATGACACAGAAGATGGTATGTTTTATCCTAGATATTTCTATTTTAGCACATCTTCATTGGCTAAGATGTAAATTACTGGAACTGTCAGAGAAGCTGTGGTTGTATTTCATTAAAGAAACTTTTCTGGGTGTCTGGGTTACTTCTATTTATCATCAGTTCTAGGAGTTCTTACATGAAGAAAGGAAAAGTAGTAACTGCAGGGAGTTTCATGAATTTGGGTAGTTGTCCAAAAAATGTGAGTGTAACACTGAAAAGGTAGTTTTGTAAACTTTGTTTTTAATATTAAAATATAAGTCACATTTTCACTAACAGATACTACCTGTACTCAAATGGAAATCATTCATATCCTCTCAGACCATGTTATCTTTCAAAGCAAAGGTAAAAAATTTTCCTTCTGAATGGGAGTGCCAGCTATATAATTGTGTTTTTCTGATTTGCGAAAAAGGGACAACTGACATCCTATGGCCACCAATCTTCAGGAGTTATGTTTCAGGGTGATAAGGAGATGATTTCTGCTCTCATTCCCCGCCTTGGCCAAGTAACCGAATTCCTGGTACAGTCAGGGCATTCCACGCTGTAGCTATGCAAAAGTGCTTGGTACAGTCAAGAGATGCTTGATCACCAAGCTCACTGCACAAAGTCTAAGGCATGATGGGAATTCCTATAACAACAAAGTGTCCCAGAGCTGGGGTTGGGGGAAATACATCACCACAGGAAGCAAAGTGGCCTCCCACTGTAACAGAAAGTCAGGTTCGTGACCACCTGAGGAACCTGGACATACATGATTATGGGACCCAATGAGACGCATCCAAGAGTCCTGAGGGAATTGGCTGATGCAGTTGGCAAGCCATTCTCCATGATATTTGAAAAGTCATGGCAGTCAGGTCAAGTCCCTGGTGAATGGAAGAAGGGAAATACCACATCCTTTTTTAAAAAGGGTAGAAAGGAATAACCTGGGAACTACTGACCTGTTGGCCTCATGTCTGTATCTTGAAGTTTACGGAACAGATCCTCACAGAATATATGCTAAGTTATATAGGTGATTTGACACAGTCAGCATGACTTCACTTAGGGCAAGTCGTGTCTGATCAATTTAGTCACCTTCTGTGATGGAGTGACTACGTCAGTGGACAAGGTAAGAGCTACAGATACTGTCTATCTGGAATTCTGGAAAGCTGTTGACAAGGTCTCTCACAATATCCTTCTCTCTGCATTGCAGAGTTATGGATTTGATGCATGGACACTTCAGTGTATGAGGAATTGACTGTATGGGTGTATCCAGAGGGCAGCAGTCAATAGTCCAGATGGAGACTGGTGAAAATCATTGTCCATCAGGATTCTGAATTGCGACCAGTATATCTTCATCAATGACATAGTGAGATTGAGTGCCCCCTCAGCAACTTTTGCAGATGACACCAAGATGAGTTGTTTGGCTGACATGCCTGATGAATGGGATGCCACCCTGAGTGACCTGGACAAGCTCAAGAAGTGGGCCCATGTTAACTTCATGAGAGTCACCAAGGTTAAGTGCTGGGTCCTGTACCTGGGTTGGGGCAACCCCTGGTATCAATACAGACTGGAGGATGAAGAGATTGAAAACAGACCTGCTGAGAAGGATATGGGGGTACTAGTGGATGAAAAGCTGGACATGAGTTGTCAGTGTGCACTTGCAACCCAGAAAGCCAACTATATCCTTAGCTAATTAAAAAGAAGCATGGCCAGAAGGTCAAGGATGGTGATTCTCTCCTTCTACTCCACTCTGATGAGATCCCACATGGACTGCTGGCTTTAGATTTGGAGCCCTCAGCACAGAAAAGATGTGGACTTGTTGGAGTGAGTCCAGAGAAAAGTCACAAAAATTATCAGAGGGATGGAACATCTTTTCTATGAAAACAAGCTGAGATAGTTGGGGTTGTTCAGCCTGGAGAAGAGAAGTCTTGGTGAAGTCTTTGAGAAGACCTTATTGCAGCCTTTCAGTAATTAAAGGGAGCTTATAAGAATGATGGGGGAAAAAATTTAGCAGGGTCTCTTGTAATACAACAAGAGATAATGATGTCAAACTAAGAAAGGTCAAATTAGATATAAGGAAGACATTTTTTACAATGAGGGTGTTGAAACACTGGAACAGGGTTACCCAGAGGGATGGTAGATACCCTGTCCCTGGAACGATTCAAGGTCAGGTTGCATCAAGAGCAACCTGATCTACTTGAAGTTGTCCATGCTTATTGCAGGGGAGTTGGACCATATGACCTTTAAATGTCCTTTCCAACCCAAACTATTCCATGATTCTATGTTTCTATGATTTCTGGTGTAACTTTTGAGACCTTATGTTTCCTTCTCTTCCTGTACAGCCTTGTGGGATACTCAAATACTTTTCAAGCTTCCTATTCCCACAGTCATCCAGAGTTCAATTCCTCAGCTAAAAGTACCTGTACTTTCCACTTAAGGTCTTGCAGGCTGTGTTTAATTTATCTGTGAATAAAACTATAGTTATTATCTGTGCCTTTTATTTGAATACCAGTGTATTTTTTCTGAAGCTAATCAACTACGTAATTACCTGTCTACGATTTTCTTTTCCTGAGACACAAAATTCTTGTTGCTTTTCATTCTATACACATATGAAACATTGTGCACTTCTACTTTTTCTTGTGAAAAACAGTTGAAAGTCTTTATCTTCATACAGACATTTCATTTCAGGCTTACCATAACTTGCTAGTGAGTAAAAATTTTTCATTATAATTGTTCAATAATTTCCATGGAATGAGTTTGACACTTGCAAAGTATATCTTAGAGCTGAAGTATTCATTATACTTTTTTTCTTTTTTATTTTCTTTTTTCTTTTTTTCTTTTTCTTTTTTTTTTTTTTTTAAGAAACTGCAATTCTTACTTGTACCATTGTTGGCAGGCTAAGAGTGTAAACAAGTTAGAGGACAAAAAAATATTTTACCTCAGAAGTTACCCTTCCAAGTCAATTGGCAAGAAATTTGGAAGTTTGTTTTGACAAGGCTGCCACTTTGTTTATAGTAACACAAATGGATCTGTTCAAAAATTCTTCTTTTGAGGCTGAAATTCATTGAAAGACTCTGTTGATTTGGTCCTTACAGGTATCCATATATAAACATTGAAATGCAAGAGTAGAAAGGCAAGATTTTTTGCAATGCTAAATCTCTAATTTTCACTTAAATGAATGGCTTAAGATATTCCTATGTCTTCAGTGAAGTTATCACCTTATTATAGAGAAGACTGTTTAAAAAACAGTCACCTACAACTGCAGTTGAAAGAGTGGTGACAAATCAATGGGAATTAGTAGACAAGAACAAAATAAACAATAGATTTTCTCCAAGGTGACTTGCATAGCAAAGAGATCCATACTAAGTGTACCTGACAAAAGGTCTTTCTATTGCTGACAGCTGTGCTAATGCATAAACTCTGCAGTAATATTTTGGGTTAAGTAAATATACATTTAAAACTTTTGCAGAAGTGTAACATTTTTCCCATGATCATCATAATCTCATGAAGAAAAGACACTAAAAACTGATAATGCCTCAGCTAATATTATTTTTCATCTTTTGGATGATGTGCTAAAAGTGAGTAGAAAGAACTCAGCCATCCCCTACCATTTTTGCAAGAGAATACAAAATAATGTACAAAATATTTAAGATATGAAAGATATTGTCTTGAAACCTGTAAACTGATGTTTATTACCACCATTCAAAGTGAACTTAGAACTTGCTAAAACCCTAGCACTAGAAGTATATTTTGAACTATAATACTGAACTGTGATGCTTCTACACCTCAAACAAGCCTTTGAACAGATCAAGTAGGAGATCATGCATGCAGTAACCCTTGGACCAGTCTGAACAAGGCCAGAGGTAAAAAATGTGCTCTACACCACAGCTGGGGAGAATGGCCCTACCTGGAGTCTCTGGTAGAAAGATCCAGGGGAGACTCGAGGTCAACCTCTAGAGTTCTGGAGCTGGGGATACAGAGAATCTGAGTCCCGCTATACTCCAACTGAAAAGAGATACTGGCAGCTTATGAGGGAGTTCAATCTGCCTCAGAAGTGGTTGGAACTGAAGCACAGCTCCTTCTGGCACCTCGACTGCTTGGCTGGTTGTTCAAAGGCAGAGTCTCTTCTACTCATCATGCCACTGATGCTACGTGGAGTAAATAGGTTGCCCTCATCACACAATGAGCTCGAACAGGAAATCCCAGTTGCCCAGGAATCTTGGAAGTGATCATGGACTGGCCAGAGGGCAAAGATTTTGGAATGTCACCAGAGAAGGAGTGACACTTGTTGAAGAGGCCTATTTGTACAATAAATTACCAGAAAACGAGAAGCAATATTGTCTGTTCACTGATGGGTTCTGTTGTATTGTAGGAAATCACTGAAGATAGAAAGTTGCTGTATGGAATCTCGACAACCTGCAGAAGTTGCTGAAGGATAAGGTGAATCAGGCCAGTTTGTGGCGGTGAAAGCTGTCAAGCTGGCTTTGGACATTGCTGAACGGGAGAAATGGCCAGTACTTTACTTCTACACTGACTCGTGGATGGCGGCAAATGCCCCAGTGAGGGTGGCTACAGCAGTGGAAACAGAGCAACTGGCAGCACAGGGGCAAACCCATCTGAGGTGCTGCATTATATCAAGACATTTCTTCCTGTCTAGAAAACCTGGTCGTCAAAGTGCATCACACAGATACCCACCTACCTAAAAGTTCAGCCACTAAAGAACATAGAAAAATCAGCAGGTGGATCAGGCTGCTAAGACTGAAGTGGATCTGGAACGGCAACATAAGTCTGAATTATTTGTGGCTCAATTGGCCCATGACACCTCAGGCCATCAAGGAAGATATGTCACATACAGATGGGCTCATGATCGAGGGGTAGCCTTGACCATGGATGCTGTTGCACAAGTTATCTGTGAATGTGAAACATGTGCTGCAGTCAAACAAGTCAAGAGCTTAAAGCCTCTTTGGTATAGGAGATTATGGCTGAAATATAAATATGAACAAGCTTGGCAAATTGATTATATTATACCCCCACAAACCTGCAAAGACAAGTGCCATATGCTCACAATGGTAGAAGAAACCACCAGGTGGCTGGAAACATACACTGTGCCCCATGCCACTGCCAAAAATTCTATCCCAGGTATTGAAAAGCAAGTCCTGTGGTGACATGGCACCCCAGAAAGGATCGAATCAGAGAATGGGACTCATTTCCCAAACAGCCTCATAGACACTTGAGCCAAAGAGCATGGCTTTGAGTGGGTGTATCATATCCCCTATCATGCACCAGCCTCTGGGAAGGTTGAACAGTGCAATGGACTGTTAAACACCACCCTGATAGCAATGGGGTGTGGAACTTTCAAACACTGGGATATACATTTAACAAAAGCCACCTGGTTAGTCAACAATCTGTCAATTGAGCTGACCCTGCCCAGTCAAAACATTTACGTACTGTAGAAGGGGATAAAGTCCCTGCAAAGCACATTAAAAATGTGCTAGAATACACAGTGTAGGTTATTGCTGGTTTGAGCAAAGGCAAACCCATTTGTGGGACTGCTTTTTTTCAAGGACCTGAGGGCAGGTTTTGGGTAATGAGAGAAGATGAGGATGTCTGATGTATATCTCAAAGGGATTTGATTCTGGATGAAAATAGCCCATAAATTAAATGACATGATGGACATTATTTCTGTATAAAATCTTTGTTTTGTTTTGAATTGTGTTTTGTAGCAATTACTATAGCAGAAATCACCTGAACTAATTGAGGACAAGCCTTGAAAGAAGGTCCTGATCTGGATTTGAAGCCAAATGATCCCATGCAACACTCCAACTTTCCTGTCCTGAATGACCACTGTAAGGAATGGAAGCCAACTTCATGGACTGAATTAACTTAATTCACGGTTTATGGTTATTTTGTTAAGATAGTCTGCAGACTAAGGGACTAAGGTCCTGGACAAACTGAGGCAAAAAAAAAAGCCCAACTTTCCTGTCCTGAATGACCACTGTAAGGAATGGAAGCCAACTTCATGGACTGAATTAACTTAATTCACGGTTTATGGTTATTTTGTTAAGATAGTCTGCAGACTAAGGGACTAAGGTCCTGGACAAACTGAGGCAAAAAAAAAAGCCTACCATGGGTGGCAGCAGGGACAGGTAGCCTGGGAAGATTACAGAGAAATTGTCTGAGACGTCACAGATCAGGTTAGGAAAGCAAAAGCCCGGACAGAATTGAACCTGGCCAAGGACATCAAAGCCAACAAGAAGGGCTTCTATAAGTACTTAAGGGAAAAAAGATGATCACGGAAAATGTGAGTCTTCTGTGGAAGGAAATGGGAGAGCTGGTTTCCCAGGATATGGAGAATGCAGAAGTACTCAGTGACTTTTTGCTTTTTTTTTCAAAAAAAAAAGAACCCAGGACACTACAGGACAGTCAGTCTCACCCCTGTGCATGGCAAGATCATGGAGCATATCCTCCTGGAAATCATGTTGAGGCACATGGAGAATTGAGGAGGTGATTGGTGACAGCCAACATGGCTTCACCAAGGTCAGATTGTGCCTGTCTGGTATGGTGGCCTTCTACAATGTGGACACGACCTTGGTGGATAGAGAATGGGCAACTGATGTTATCTACCTGGACTTGGGCAAAGCTGTCCATACTCTGCTGCATGACATCCTTGTTTTTAAACTGGAGAGACATGGATTTGATGGATGGACCCTTCATGGATAAAGAACTGGCTGGATGGTCACACTCAGAGACCGATGGTCAATGGCTCAACATCTGAGTGGAGATCGGTGACAAGTGGCATTCCTCAGAGGTCGGTTTTGGGACCTGTACCGTGTAACTTCTTCGTTAGTGACATGGATGGTGGCACCCTCAGCAAGTTTGCTAACGACACCAAGCTGTGTGGGGCCGTCGACATGCTGGAGGGAAAGGGATGTCATCCAGAGGGACCTTGAGAGGCTGGAGAGGTGGGTCACTGCCAACCTCATGGAGTTCAACAAGGCCAAGTGCAAGGTCCTGCACCTGGGTTGGAGCAATCCCAAATACAAGTACAGGCTGGGTGGAGAATGGATCGAGACCATCCCTGAGGAGGAGGAGTTGAGGATAGTGGTGGATGAAAAGTTGAACATGAGCCTGTAGTGTGCACTGGCAGCCTAGAAGGCCAAGCGTATCCTGGGCTGTATCAGGAGAAGTGTGGCCAACAGGTCGAGGGAGGGGATTCTGCCCCTGTACTCTGCTCTGGTGAGACCCCACTGGAGTGCTGCGTCCAGCTGTGGAGCCCTCAACATATGAAGGCCATAGACCCGTTGGAGCGAGGAGGGCCACGAAGATGCTCAGAGGGCTGCAGCACCTATTCTATGATGAAAGGCTGAGAAAGTTGGGCTTGTTCAGCCTGGAGAAGAGAAGGCTCTGGGGAGACTTTCCAGTACCTGAAGGGGGCCTACAGGGAAGTTGGAGAGGGACTTTTTACAAGGACATGTAGTGATAGGAGAAGGAGTAACGGTTTTAAATTGAAAGTCATAGGGTTTAGATTAGATATGAAGAAGAATTTTGTCATGGAGGGGGTGGTGAAGCCCTGGAACAAGTTGCCCAGAGCAGTTGTTGATGCCCCCTCCCTGGCCGTCTTCAAGGCCAGGCTGGATGAGGCTTTGAGAAACCTGGTTTAGTGGAAGGTGTCCCTGCCCATGGCAGGGGGGGTGGGACTGGATGAACTTTAAGGTCCCGTCCATCCCAAACCGCTCTATGATTCTATGGTTCTATGAAATTAAATTAACCTTTCCCAAGTTATTCTGTGTTGCCTGAGACAGTAACTGGTAAGTGACCTCCATGTCATTTTGTCAACCCAAGAGCTTTTTCATCTTTTCTTTCCTTGTCCTATTGAGAAGGAGGAGTGAGAGGGTGACTGGGTATGCAGCTGAAAAGTGCCAAGGTTAACACATCACAAATATATGTTCAGTCATTACTGTATGCATAGTCCATTGTCTTCTCCACCTGAAATATTATATGCAGCTCTTGGGGAATTACACCTTTATGAAGATAAGCGTATTGGAATGTATTGTCCAAGGAACTATTCAAAATTAATACCACATTGTAAAAGTGATTCCTATTAGTGCCTGATGAATATGTGTTGTGAGCAAAAACCTGTAAGATTGCTAGAGAACTTAGAGGTGATGTACCTCACCACAGATAGGAATTCTGCATAGTGTGAAATGATCCATGAGGAAGGGCTCTTCTGATTCTGCAAAGACCAGGGTTACCAGCATTAGGAGGGACATAAGATTACTTTCACTTTTTCTGTAACTTCAATTTTTTAATCATTAGTATAGTTAATAAGCTTTGAGTATAGGTACATAACAGCGGTACTTTTCTATAATACTATAAGTATATATGATATATATTAATGCATCTTAAAACTAGGAAATCTCAAGATACTGAAAAGTCCAAGCTATTGGGTTACTCCTCTATGGAATGCATGATAGTACTGAGATGGCCTCAAAACTCATGTTTCATGTCACAGTTTATTATGTTGATTTGGCATATAATTTTTGACAATAAGGACTGTGTCTTCCTTTGTATTTCATCACAAATTCATAGCATTAATAGCATAGCATTTAATTTGGGACATTTTCATTTAAAAATGCTTCATAGACAATTTTTATGTCATGCTATGGGTATTTGATTTTTTAATTTTTTTTTTTTACAATTATTCATCTATCCAAAATATTTTAATAAAATAATTTGAACAAAATAATTATTTTTCTTTCATGTATGCAAACATTTATAACTGATTTCTCCTGGTGAATGGAGAATTTTTTTACTTACTCTCTAGAAGGAAGTTTAAGAGTTTCTTAGATGAGCACTCTGTTCTTCAGGTTAATGTGGGAGAACTGAAATGTACTTTCAAGTTGGTAAATGGATGGATTGCCTCAAGATGTACTTCAGGCTACAGCAATAAAAGAGGAGGGCTTTCATCCTTTATGCATTATTTATAGCCATTTGTTTGCTGGCAACATTGCCATGTGCCATTACCAGAGCTGTTGATTTAGATAACCTGAAATGCCTAGACCTCTATGTCAGTGCCTTGAGGTGAGATGGTCCCTGGAAGAAGAAAAGCTAAAGTGAGTGAAATGCAAGACATTTTAAAAGCATGAAAAAACAGGATAGAATTATAAAATAATGAAGTAAAAAAATACTAAAATGGGCATTAAACAATTATGAATTTGTAGACATATCTTTTTCTTAAAATATTACTTTCCTACTAATTGTGTTGTAATAAATAACTTTGATATCTTTTCTCTATAAAAACATTCTAAAAAGTACAGGAAAATCTTTTAAATATTATCTTGTCTTATATGCTGTTTCTTCTTGTGGGTCTATGTTTCAAGTATTTCCTCAGTTATCTTATGATAGAAATACTTTATGAATCCTAAATAACTGTTTCCATATTGTCTTATAATCTTGTATCATGTTAATTAAGAAAAACAAAAGCAACACCTTTAAAATTGTTTAAAACTGATACTCAGGTTTTTACTGAAGAGGAGTTCAATTTAAGAAAAGAATCTTAATAACAGATATGATAGGATGTTGTGTGTTCTTTGTGAGAAAGGACACCAGAAGTTCTCCAGGAAATTATATTGTTTCAGTGACATCAATTTGCATTATTTTCAATATAGATTTGAGCTGTAACATTCCAACCCAAGTTACAGAAATATCTGAATCACACAATATAGCTTGAGTATTCATACTTCATTTCAAAGATTAGTGTCTCAAAACCTTTCTCAGCTACCTTTCAGACATACAGTCAGAACAGTTTTCAGCATAGCAGGTAATTCAAATATAGGTAATAATAAGAGTTATGCCAGAATTCATGAGTGACAGATGTTATCAGTTGTTTCACTTCTGTAAAAAAACCAGTGCCATTTATTGCACTTGTCTCATTATCTCCCTTCTGGAAGAAAAAATACACATGCACACACACACGCCCCCTTGGTGCTGCTGGTTCTTAGTTGTTGGAAACAATGTGGCATGCTTGATTTTCATGGGAAAAGATTTCTAATTTCCTTAAACTGAGTTGAAATGTCATCAATTTTCACTTCTGATTTCTTTTTATATGATACACATTTCTTCCCCCACCCCCCATCTGGAGTTCTGTTTTAAAAATTACTATGAGATTTTAGACTGAAATTTCTGGAAAATTTACGTTAATTTTTCTGTATACTTGTGCTGCTCAGTCATGTTTACTGACATGCTGTTTTAAGCTTTCAAGTTCTTATAATGCAGAACTCATATAGGATTCTCTTACCTCATTACCATTCTCATCTTTTCATGACAAATATTCAAATATAATGAAAAGCGCTACCATCACATTTTATTTTTCTCTCTCTGCTGGGAGTCTGTTGGTAATTAGAGTATGAATGAAGAAATTATACTAGCTGGTATATGGAGAATTTGAAAGTGAAACAACAAATACTGGTGAGGAAAAAAGAAAATTGTTGATTTCCTTATTTGCAAATAGATCAAGGGTGGGTTTTCTTCTTTCCTTGTTTTCTTTTGCTTTGAAGAGCTCCCCATAGCAAAAGTCCCATTTCACACTTTCATAGACCTCTAGTAAATGTGGCCTATGTACATAAATAATACTGGTAAATATATGAAATTATTGAAATAATAAATATGAGACAAATATTCTGATAAATTGAAAGATGCTACCTGTATAATGAAAAATTATGTCTTAACCTATAAATAAAAACATCTTCTTGTCTCAGCTGTTTTCTTTTTGGAAACAGTCCTTTATGATGGTGGCACATGGCATAAATCTTATATTTTTTAGCCCAACTGTCTCCTAGATACTGAGTTACTCTCTGCGGGAAGGCTGGTCTGTCTAGGTCATTGTAAAAGTCAGTTAGCTGAACACTTCCAGGAATTCCACATTTTTTTCTTCTTCACAATCTTATCTGTGGACTACAAGATATTTCTAATACTCTCAATCCATTATCGCTTAAAATTACTAATTTTTAAAAAAATAATGTAAAGAATTAGTAACAGAAGAAATCAGAAAATAGTTAAGGGTTTTAAGTTAGTACCAGTTAAAGTCTATACTTGTGTATCTTAGAAGAAGCACTGTAAGAAGTTTCAGCAGTGTTTCAGCACAAAAGACATTAAAACTCTTACACACTCGTTATTGAACGAAGTTAAAAACTTATGTACTTAGATTTCAATTTCAGACTGTCGGTCAACATTTCAGAGACTTACCAAAAAATTTTGTGACACTTGCAGGTTGCAAGACAAGATTCTAATCAAAATGATACTAAATCCTTATTTTTATTAGTCCTTCTGAGATGAGAACAGGCAAAAATATTAAGAAACTTTTTACAAATAATTTTACCATTTATTCTGTGCTTCTTTTTTAAATATTGAACTTTGATTGTATTTTTCTTTGCAAAGATACAGACCACCCAAAAAACCCCACAACCCTTATTCCATTCTTGTAAATGGAAGAAAGATAATCTTCTGCTCTAACGATATGTCCCATTCAGTCCTTACAATCAAAATTAGCATACTCGCATTTAGCTTGTGAGTGCACAAGAGGCAGAGGTTCCAGAAGGTTATATGAATAACTGCTCATTTTGTATGGTCTCGGCCAGTTCTTTCCCTGTTACAGTTTTCACCCCAGTTAAAGAGTTGGCTATGTCATATCTATGTTTAGTATTTGGAATTTGTGACAAAATTCCTTTCAGGGTGCCTCTAGAATCTAAACCTATATTTGCAAACTAAGTGATCTACAGAGTATTACCTATCTGAAGGCCAAGTGGGGTTGGACTAGATGATCTCCAGAGGTCCCTTCCAACCCTGACCATTCCGTGATTCTATGACAAGAGTAAAATTATTAGAGACATGCATTCAGTAAAAATTGCAAGTCACTTTTCTTCCTGCAATAGCAAAATTTTTGAAATAGATTTTTGTAATAGAGTATTCAGTACTGAGTAGATCTTTGAAAGTAAAATTGTAGCTAGCATATGACTGCTTATCAGAAAACACAGTGATGTGAAGCTCAAGTAACCTCTGTTTTTTTTGAGACATTATGCTTTAAATATTCAAGGACTAATAAATACTCTGAAAGATAAAGTCAGTGGGATACTTGTTGTTGACTTCGATGTTCATTAATACAAACCATTGGTCAAGAGCAGGATCATTAAGCTGCAGCATCCACAAAGACTGATTTAAATACATGCTATGCTTTACTCCCAGTGCTATACTGTTCTTCACCTCAAGAGACTCACTATACTCTTACTGAAATTTTCAACTCGGTAACCGTATATTGCTATAGATAAGAGTTTGCAATCTGGGCCTTATGAATAGTTAAGAGAAATAACTTGATTATTCAAAATCAAGTATTATGACATTTGAGACTATTTTCCATATCAAAACTTTACAGGAATTGCAAGCTTTAAAAAAAAAAAAAGTAATCAGAAAGGAAATAAACCCACACTTTTCTGGTTGTGGTTTTTAAAATAAATGTTCTACGTAAAAAAGGAAATGTGTTAGAAAAGCAACAAAATCATACGCAGTCCTGAATGATGAGGTATCAGATGTTGTACTGTGTAACACTTCCGCACCATTCCAGAGATATAAGAACTATCAGTTTAGCGCCAGGTCACTGTCTTTCAAGGTAATTTTTGGAAGAAAGTATCAAAATTTAATTCTGATAAGATAGAAATAAAACATCTCATTAGTACTGAAATGGAGCTATGGAAATAATTACTTGTATATTCAAAACTGATACTGGGCACTTATATCCATTCACCAGCTTAGCAAAAAGTGATATATGTACATATGTTAAACATAGATTTATAATATTTTTCCAGATATAACAATTTGCACTTTAATTTGAAAAGTTTATCAATTTTTTCACATTTGTATAATGAACAGTGGTGCTGAGAATAAAAACAATAGTTGCTCAATCCTGAAGTACTTTATAATGTTTGTCCTATTGACTAGCAGAATATTTAATCTCCATACAAACTCAACTGATGTGTGTGCCTTTGTTATTATCCTCCTAACTTTCTCGGGTCAAGGAGTCTCTCCATCTTGCATAATCAAATAGAATATAAATGTAGATGCAACAGAATATTGTTAAGATTGTTAGGAAAAAAATACTTTATGCTTCAGCGAAATATGTATTACTTAATAGAATAAAGTATGTACATGTAATTTGTCAATTAATAATGCATTATTGTATCAATTTAGAGTAATATAATTACAGTGATACATAGGAATTTGCTTCAATTACCCTTCCATGGAGGCAAAGATTAGAAATGGGGAAAGATTTATTAGGTCAAATAGTAAGTTCCTTCACCAAATTGTAGCATAAGTATTTTCTCCAGCCTCTCTTTAACTGACTCAAGGGTTGTACAATTTGTCCACTTGAGGAGAATTTATTCTGTTGTTCAACAGACTAATAGAACATAGTTGTCTTGGAGGCTTTATCTTAATATTCACTTTTTTCACTGCTAATTTTTATCACATTTTCTTAATTATGCCTCTAGGATCTACTCTGAGAATATATGCACTTTCTAAAAGCATACATTGTACATACTTACAGACAGCTTCATATCCTTACCCCTCACTATGACTTGGTTTATCTGTTAGTCCTGAAATATCAGAGAGTCCTGTGAATGCTTCATATCTACCAGCCTTTATGAATCAAGATACGGCATGTTGTCATATGGTAGTAGGTACCTAATGTGTGGATGACCAAACTGAGGATAATGACTGTAGACATGATTGTCAAGTACCAGAATGAATTCAAATTTAGAATATCAAATACTGGTGAAAGTCAGTGCTCTAGGTCTGTTTGCATAGGTATTTAAGATATAGTAAAATATTTATATTAACTTACTGAAAACAGCTTTACTATCATTACTTATTTTATTATTTTTATTCAATAACTCTTCACTCAGTGCTGTATTACATTTTTCCCATCACCACTAGAAAATATTTTCTGGGCTGGTAAACCAGTTGTCATATTTCACATACACTGCTCACTGTAGAATATTAGAAGGCAGATGAAATTTCAAAGGCAGAGTAAAGATCTATGAACTCTGCTTCTAACAGAACTTTGGTGTGTGGAATTTTTTATTAACCCTCTAGGCATCTTAAGTTCCCACAAATGCCCTGATGCCAGAAGAAGTAATCAATATATCTACACAAAATGTTTCTATCTAAAAAAATTGGTAGGGAAGAGAGTAACTCCTCCTGTCAGTCTTTACAGAAGCAGCTGGTTACAGTATTGATAGCCAATGTAAGACTTCTTATCTTGATTCAAAATCCAACAGATGTACTCTCGGTACAGGAAAGTCAGTGGGATTGGGATTAGGAGTAAAGATAAAAATCAGTTTTAAGGAAAATATAAGAAGTATTACAGTATAAATATGACCCTCGGATTGATCTAAGACACTGGGTACAATTTTAAAGGATGTGCACCTTTGCAGTCTTGAAATTACATAAAATAGTTCTTTACAATATATTAAGAAATAAAACCAGTATTTTATAATATGAAGCTTGCATTATACATTACAACACTAACATTCCGTTACTATTCTATGCATAAATTCATTGTTTCTATTGGATAGTTTCCATAAGTAAAATAAATGGAAACTTTATATTAATGTATAAATACTTGCATACAAAAGTAAAATTATTACAAGATTGAAAGGAGTAAATACAAAATAATAACTGCCAAGGACTGCCAACTACTTAATCTATTTTTGGCATTTAACTTAGATGTGTATCAGCCTACAGACACAGATTTCAGAAAATTTCCAAATTCTCTGTTCATATATTGAAGATGTATGTTCCTGGAAAGAGTCCAACTAAAGAACTTGTCCAGTTGTCCTAGTAAACTACTTTGAATAGATATGTCAGACAAATCTATTAATCCTAAATTTCTGCCTTACTACTTGAAGGTGCCTCTCTGTCCCTAAAATTGAAAGCTGGACAAATGACCACTTAGCTTGAAGGATAAGCATGTTATTACACAAGTAGAGGTCTTTTCTAGAGTAATTTTGTTAAAGATATGTTAATTCTGGATTTTCATTTTGTGGAATATATTGATTATAAACATTATTTTGACTTAGATTTTAATATCATATGTGTGCTTTGAATAACACAACATTAATTAGGTCAAAGAAAAGCTCTTCTTTGAATTTTTAAATGTATTTGCTTCATCTCTGGTCATATAATACATTTATTTGCTCCAAATAACAAAGCAAATATGCTTAATATGATGAATTACATAGAATCATAGAATTGTTTGAGTTGGAAGGAACCTTAAAGACCATCCAGTACTAAACTCCCTGCCATGGGCAGGGACACCTTCCTCTACATCATGTTGTTCAAGGCCTCATTCAGCCTGGCCTTGAACACTTCCAGGGAGAGGGCATCCACAACCTCTCTGGGCAACATGTTCAGAGCTCCACCACCCTCTCTGTGAAGAGTTTTTTCCTGGCACCTAATTTAAATCTACCATCTTTCAATTTAAACCCGTTACCCCTTGACCTGTCTCTACAGGCCCTTGTAAAAAGTCCCCTCCCAGCTTCCTTGTAGGCCTCTTCAGGACCTGGGAGGCTGCTATAAGGTCTCCCTGGAGCCTTCTTTTCTCCAGGGTGAAAAAGCCCAATTCTCTCAGCCTGTCCCCATAGGAGAGGCGTTCCAGCCCTCTGATCATCTTCTTGTCCTCCTCTGCACTCATTCCAACCGGTCTATATTTTTGTTATGTTGGGAGCTCCAGAGCTGAATGCTTTACTCCCAGTGGGTTCTCACGAGAACTGATTAGAGGGGAAGAATCATCTCCCTCAACATTCTGGTCACACTTCTTTTGATACAACCCAGGATATGATTGGCTTTCTGAGATGCCAGTTCACATTGCCAGCTCATGTCCAGCTTTTCATCAACCAGTATCCCCAAGTCCTTCTCCTCAGGAAGAAGGACTCCTTCGTTCTATCCATTCTCTGTCCAGCCTGTACTTGTGCTTGGGATTACTCTGACCCACATGCAACACCTTGCACTTGGCCTTGCTGAACTTCATGAGGTTGGCACTGGCCCACCTCTCCAGCCTGTCAAGTTCCCTCTAGATGGCATCCCTTCCCTCCAGCATGTTGACTGCACCACACAGCTTGGTGTCATCAGCAAAATTTCTGAGGGAATACACTTGCTTGGGTCAGCAACTGTCCATGTTGCTGACAAAGATGTTGAACACCACTGGTCCCAATCCTGACCACTGAGGAATGTCACTCAACACTGGTCTCCACTGGCATATTGACCCTTGACTACTATTATTTGAGTGCAACTATCTAGCACCTATCTAGCCAATTCCTTCTCTACTGAGTGGTCCATGTATCAAATCCATGTCTCTCCAATGTAGAGACAAAAATTTTGTGTGGTACAGGGTGAAATGTTTTGCACAAGTCCAGGTCGATTTATGGATCATAGAATTATAGAATTATAGATGCAACTCTCATCCCAAGAATAAAATAAAAAGAAAAATCAATGACATGGGTGGGATAATGCCATTGAAATGAAGGCAGCTGCTGTGTGTTGGCAAGCATAAATAAAACATTAAGAAAACAAATCAACTAACCAACCAACCAAAAACCATGAGAAGAGAGGAAATATGAATCAGAAGGAAAAATGCTGCCGGGGGGGGGGGGAAAAAAAAAAACCAAAACCAAAAAAACCCCAAACCCAGCCTCCAGTCAATATAGCTACCTCAGTTTATTACTCACTTAATCTTCTGGTAAAAGGTTTTTTTGTTTTGTTTTTGTTTGTTTGTTTGTTTGTTTATATGGTAACTGTTATTACTGGAAGTGAATCTTTGGTTACACATTAGTCCCCACATTTCTTCTGGTGCAACTACTGCATCCCTGTGTTGTGACATACCTAATAATTACAAGCACCTTCTCTTACAAACCCCATGTCTATTTTCTTTTGCTGTATAGCTTGACATCTATTTCACTTGAAGTTAATTTCATCAGCTACATAGACAATCCAGCCTCTTCATGTGACAGTAGCATATAAAATTCTCAGGGCAGTAATTATTTTATTTTACTACTTCACAGCTTGATCACATCTTTTAGAAGACTGAGATGAACTTGTTCCTTCACTGTCACATCCATTTTATTGAACGATTGACTCTGTTGGCTTTATCATTATTAAATTCCCTCTGTCCATGTTCCACCAACATTTGGGATGCTAGTATGTAATTTCATATTTGAATTGCTACAGGAATTGCTACATTTGGCTCTTTCACAAGTTTGAAGTACATTAACAGTATATATATATATTACTGAAATCCATGATGAAAAAGCTTGACAGAAAAAAAAGAAGCAATTTTACATCCGTAGAAAATTTAGTTCTTACTGTATCAGGGTTTCTAGATTCATAGTGTCTAAAAAATTATCAACCGCTTCCCTGGCCATCTGGTTCCAATGTTGATAACCCTTTCAGTGAAGAAATTTTTCCTAACATCCAATCTAAACCTCCCCTGGTACATCTTCAGGCCATTTTATCTTGTCCTATTGCTTGTTACTTACAAGAAGAGACCAATACCCACCTTGCTACAACCTCCTTTCAGGTAGTTGTAGAGAGTGATAAGGTCTCCCCTTAGCCTCCTTTTCCCTAGGATAAACAAGCTTAGTTGCCTCAGCCGCTTCTCACAGGACTTGTTCTCCAGACCCTTTACTACCTTTGTGGCCTTTCTTTGGACACACTGCAGCAGCTCAATGTCTTTCTTGTAGTGAAGGGCCCAAAACTGAACACAGTACTCGAGCAGCCTCACCAAATGGAGAGGGTAGTGGAGAGTGTACACACAGTGTACAATCACTTCCCTGTTCCTGCTGGCCACACTGCTCCTGATGCAAGCCAGGATGTTGTTGGCCTTTCTTGGCCACCTGGGCACACTGCTAGTGTATATTCAGCCAGCTATTGACAAAAAACCCCAGGTCCTTTTCTACTGGAAAACTTTCCAGACACTCTTCCCCAAGCCTGTAGAATTTCACAGGGCATTTGTGACCCAGGTGTAGGACCCAGCGACACCCCCATAGTCCTTCTGAGTTGCCTGACTCTTTGTTCCAAAGTTGGTAAAGTCTCCTTGTTTTCATGAGTTCCAGCCATAGCTCTCTGTTTAGCCAAGCTGGTGTCTTTCCCTTAGCACATGCAGATGGCCTGCTCCTATGCCTTTAAAATTTCCTTCTGGAAGGGTGTCCAGCATTCCTGGACTCCTTTGCTTTTCAGTAGTGCCTCCTAAGAAACTCTCACTCCTAAACAGGCCAAATTCTGCCCTCCAGAAGTCCAAGGTGGCAGTTCACAGATTCATAGAATGGTTTGGGTTGGAAGAGACGTTAAAGATCATCTAGTTCCAATCCCTGTGTCAACAGTAGGGATACCTTCCACTAGATTACATTATTCAGTTGGTAAATTCTGCTGACCCCCTTACTGACTTCTCTGAGAATCTAAAACTATTATTTCTTGGTCACTATGCCCAAGACAGCCTCCTCATCACATCACCCAGCCGTCCTTCTCTGTTTGCAAACCATTTTTTCTCCAATTTGCATATTAACGATAAGATTATTCCATTGTGTTTTTTAACATTTAGCTTCCAGCAAAGTTCACTTGCATTTTTCTTGCCTTCAGAATCACCTACTGAAATATTCTGTCAGTTGATTGAAAGATCCTTTCTAGTATGCATAGGAAATAGCTGTGGTATTAGTGACAATTACTAAAAAAAGAATGCAAGTAATACACAGATAAATATACTGTTTGATTTTAGCCCTTTGCTGACAATCGTACTTCTCTAAGCAGTGAAAATCTTTCTTCTCAGGGTATGACATCTTGTAGAAGAGCACGTAAAAGAAGTGTGCATCCATTTCAAAAGTTTGTGAGGACATAAAAGATTATGGCAATGCTGTTTATACACCATTCAACTACAAGTTGCTGAACTTCCCATGATCTGCTTTGAGTGGTCTATCTAATTATGAATAGAAATTTTCAACATGCATGTAATTTGCACTATGGCAAATTACAGTTTTGTGTTCACAGATGGATTTGCATATACATGCTGAAAATTAGACCGTACTACTCTTCAATGCAAAAGTACTTTACTTTGTACTAAATCTTGCAGTCATTTCTCTAAACTTTTTAAGACTGCATAAAAACACCTGCATGGAAAGCTCCCTATATTATCTTAAAGGTAAAAACTACAGAATCCAGTTAATTGTTTACATATTATGTTACAAATACTGTTTCACAGTGACTTATTTTTTTCTCACTTCTTAGTGTTAATAGTTTTCTACATCAAACAAGTTATATTTTTGCTCTTTTCAGTTTTTTTCTGTTTGTAAGATGGATGGACATATCTGAGCAATCATACCACATACAAGTAATACAGATATGCATATTACTAGTGAATTTTAAATATATATTTTGCAAATATTCATAATCTTAAATTAAATTTTCATCAATTAAAATGCCAGATCAAAAATCTCCCCAAAGAAAAAGGTTTTTCTTTTCCTAAATTCATTGATTATTCTTTTTTTTTTTATCCCTCAGTTATTTTTAACCTTGTTATCTGCACTGAGGATTTCTGAGATAACCTTTATATCTAAAACCCAAGCAAAAAAAAACCCAAACCCCCAAAACTGCTTGTTCCCCAAAATCAAAACTACTGTCTGCCTGTCAAGGCAGTTTTATTTGCCAAAACAGATATGAGATCTGGGCAGCCAATACCATTATTACTCAAATAATTAGCCTATTGATTAGGACCTCTCTACATCAGATTACCAGTATGTCCTTGCTACTCAGGGTCAAAGAATTCCCTCCTTTTATAAATCTTTTCTTTCTTCACTTTAGTGAATTCGATCTTAGCATGAGCTTCTATTTTTATAACACTGTGCTGGTTTTAGTTGGGACACAGCTAATTTTCTTCACAGTAGCTAGTATAACGCTATGTTTTGGACTTGTGCCTGGAAGTATATTGATAACACTATGCTTTTAGTTATCGCTGAGGAGTGTTTGTACCGAGTCAAGGACTTTTCCAGTTTCTGGTGCTGTGCCTGTATTTCCAACTTCTTTGCTACAAGAAGCTGGGAGAGAGAGTCAGGACAGATGACCCAAACTGATGAAAGGGGTATTTAATTCCACAAAACATCAAGGTCAGTATAGAAGTTGGGGGTGGTCCAGGGGCCATGTTGGCTTTCTCATTTGCTCTCACTTTCCCTCACTTTCTGGCTCACTCTCTCGCATTGGAGCTCTCTCTGGCTCTAGTGTTATCTTTCTCTCTGTCTTGGTGTGGCTCTCAGGCTCTCCAGCTCTGGCTCTTCTTACTCATGACCTGGCTGGGCATCGGTCAGTGGATGGTGAGTGGTTGTATTATTTGTTTTGTTTTCCATCATTTTCACTACATATTATTAGTGGTAGTTTTATTCTCATTACGTGTTATTAGTTATAACATAAGTATTGTTAGCATTATTCATATTGTTCACATTATTAGTACCACTATTTTATTAATTTGTATTAGAATATTCAATTGTTCTTATCTCAACCCACTAGTTTTCTTGTCTTTTCCTCTAATTCTTCCACTGGAGGAGGTGGGAGGTGAGCAAGCAGCAGTGTGATACTTAGATTGCAGGTGGGATTAAACCATGGCAAACTCTTACTATGTGGATTTACATACTGACCCCCTTGCTAACCTATCAAAAATGTTTTCAGATCTTTTTAAAAAAATGATCATCACTGATGATGTAAATTAAGCAAGAGTGGAAAACAAAGTCTCAACTGACATTCTAAGCATACCAACCCCTTCACCATTTACTCATGTGTAATTTTTCTATTATTTGTCATAAAATTTTCAGCTGCTCTGGTAGATATTTATGTCAGTAAAATCAAAGATTGAGCCTGGATGATACATTGATTAAAGTGCTGGTGTATTCTTCTAGCTGTTTGTTCCTAATGCCACCCACCGTAAAGTAAACTTTTCATGTCCCAGTTCAAAGGGAACATCAGACCACTTTCCCACCAGTTTCAGGAAAATCTGATTGATGCAGTTACTCACTACAAGGAACTATTGTGAACTTTTAAGTTCCACAGCCAAGATAGGCCCCTGAGAGGCCTACCATAGCCAGTCATAAGACTGACATTAAAAACCTTTTTGATTTTTTTCAAAGCCATACCGAAACCTTCTTATACTCAAAGAGCTTTTTTTTATTTTTTTTTTCCCCTGGCTATTAAAAACTTACTTCACTGTCAAGGCATAACTATTTCACAAAGAAAAAGTCAAGCCATCTCTGATCTCTCAGTCTTAGAAGAAAAAGAAAAGAAAAACAAACAAAAAAGTGACTTCCCCTCAAAGACAGAGTTTTGGAACACAAAATACAGGAAACTACTAGGGTTTTGTTTTACAGCTCATTATATATTAATTTTTCCTCTTTCTCTAATCTATCTGTGTTTCAAACTAGCTCTGTTTCTAATTTTCCTCTGTCCATGAATTTAATTACCCTCTCTCTATTTTTTCTTTCTCCTTACCTTGTTCTAGTGATAGATTCAAAGTAATGAAAATCTCTTGTATGAATTGATTTTTGCAAATTTTACATTATTATTATTATTTCTAAATCTTTTTATGTTACTGATAAATTTATGTCAATATAAACTGATTAGCTATTTAAATGAAAGAATCACTGATGACATAGAATGGATACTTAGTTTTCATCAAAATTTCTGCTTTTTCTTTAGGCAACTCTTTAAACAATATTCTCAACAATATTGAGAAGTCAAGTTCCAGTTGGCTATTAACAAGAACAACAACAAAAAAATTTTCTTCTTACAAGAAAGTTGTCTTACAGACAAGTTGTCCTGGATAGGTGGTAGTCTCCATTACTGACATCTTGAGGAAAAGTCTAGGAAAAGACCTTGCATATAGATGTTTATAATAGAAATTATTTGAGTATTTCCTAAAGTTCCTTTCAACTCCATGGTTTTGCATACACATCTTTGTAGAAAAATAAAAATGAATTACTTATAAGTCTGTTACTCAGTGATCATTATGGATCATTACACACAGGTTCTTTGTTCATTTACATATGAAGTAATTTAAAATTCCTTTTAAAACAGTTGAAAGAGTCATTCTGACCTCTATATATTCTTGCATTAATGCATTTTTCAAAATAAAATAAGATTTGATGAAGGCACAATGGTCTAATAAAATTTAGATAAAGAAATAATGTGAATTACTGTAGATCTACAGTCTTCTATAAATTATGTATTTTTATATGCTGAAATGGAAATAAGTATTCCAACTGAAAGACAGAACATAGAAAATAAGAGGGAAAATGCACAAAATCTGTTAGAAAATGACAATAAAAAAAATTGTAAGGGTTAAAAATTTAGATGGTATTTGGAAGCAATTTGCATCTGTCATGGTTTAACTCTGGCTAGCAAAATATCGTGAAGCTGCTCTCACAAATCCCCCCTCCCCTTTTTCAGCAGTGGGGAAAGAATCAGGAGGAAAAAATAAATAAGGAAGAAGCTCGTAAAATTGAGATAAGATCTATTTACTAATTAAATCTAAATTAATATATACAAGTACTACTAATAATAAATAATTGGAATAATAGAAAATAAAACCTATAATGGAATATAGTATGAGTCAGTGTAGAGGTAAAACATTGGCCATTTTTCTTGTTCAGCAAC